>NW_026889630.1:0-13077 GCF_032173495.1 Musca vetustissima
ACATATGCGGTTAATAGCTACTTGTACGATTTTAGCCAATCTTAATAGGTGCATATGTTTGTATTTATAAAACCTTTCTTCATTTCTTTACCAATCAGCAAAATATTGCTTCATTAATTTGTATGCAGACATACATACACACACTTGTACTCATATATGTATATACAAAATGCAAAACACCTAAATGATTTAATATATACATGTGTGTTTTGACCATACTCATGTTTTTGTATATTTGTGTTTATCATCGTGTATATATATATATATATTTGTGTGTGCGTGTTCGTGGGAATACAAGACATGTTTATTTGGAAAAGAAAATATTAGACCTTTTGGCCGTCTGTCGGTTTGAGAGAGTGTATGTGTGTGATCAATGGACTTTGTGAACATGTAAATACATGCTAGGTGGCTAAGAAGATATTGTGTGGTTTAAGTCCCAAGTGTGTGGTTAATAGTTTGTTTGTTCTCCGATGTTACTGTGTGTATGTTTATGTGTGTTCCCTTGAATTCCTCTGTGTATGTATTTGACATTGGTTACGCAACAAAGATGAAGTTACTACTGCTGTTGTTCTTGTTTCTCTTGCTAATGATTTGTTTGATAGATGAACGTTTGCATAACGACGCTTATGTTGTGATGATGCAACTAAAGACGAACAATAATAGATAGCATACCCTATATACTATACAGTGGAGGGCTAATATAATTAGAACACATGGGAGCCTTTAAGATAGGCGTGGATTTTGAAACAAATTCTAGATGTTACCGAAAAATATTTGCCAATTTATTTACAACATGTTGTATGTGAACAACAATACCCAATGTTTTGAAAATAGTACAGCCCTTCTAATTACTTGTCCAGATTCCCTTCATCAAATTATGTTTGCGGTACACTTCATCCCAATATTATTATCTAATAATTACCCAAAATTATAGGCGTTGTCCTTGACCATACCTGGATCCCCACGAAAAATTTTAAAACGATCAGTGCTATATTTCCGCCATCTAGTGTGTTTATGGGTTACTAAATAACATATGAAGTACATATGACAATATAATTGGTATCAATTTAAAGGTCAACCATCGTGGATATACTATAAAGTTCTAGGAACTATATCCTTTAGGGGTAAATATATACGCTATAGAATAAAAGCTTTGTAATTTTTCACACGCTAAATATTGACCGATCTTTATCAAAACAGGCATGCTTATTCTATGGCTCGATCCGTTTCTCCGTGTAAAAATTCGCGATATTCGGACCCTAATTGTGGCCTCTGAAGCAAGCAGAAAAACTGACAAAAATTAAGTATTTGGTCCATTTCAACACCTAAATATTAAACCATCTTTACAAAAGCAATAGGGGTCTTTATTGGCCAGAACCCATTCTATATGCAAAATTTCGAGAAGATTGGTCCATAACTGTGGCCTGTATTGTGTTTACAAATTATAATGGACAGACGGACATACACACATGTCTAGATCGACTCAGCTAGTCGAGATATGACGATCATTATATATAATGGTGGGTCTAGGACCAATATTTCGCGGCGTTACAAACTCTTGGGGCTGGACAAAGCTATTATACCTAGACACCGTAGTTGTGCAGGGTATACAAATCCACACAGATTGATAAACCTTGATTTTTTAGAAAACACCTTTTAAATGCGTTTTAGGTTCGATTTCCCTGACCTGAGTTTTATACATTTGTAGATGCCTAACATTATCATGTCGATATTCAAACTTCGAAAGTGTCTTAATGAAATATACTGACATGTATGTATGTTTTGCTATGGGAACAAATGGACAATGTTTCACTGCTTCCGTCTGGCATTTTGCATGCAAACAGGAAATAGATGAATGATTAAGAATCCACTTGCCTATGGGAAATGTAATAAAATTTGGGAAGTCTTGGCAATATTTACTGTTCTGAGATTATGTTGGACACTTACATGGACCTGCAACAACAACATTGCAGTTCTCTGCAGTTGTTGGAGTGGTAGTTTTGTTGCTCACTCTCTTGGTCTGCATTGTCTTGTATGCAAATATAGATTTTTTGTGTGCGGCTTGTTATGCCTTCTGCTGCCGAAGTTGCTTGTTTGTAGTTGAATTTATTGTCCTTTCTAATTTTGTTGTTCTTCTCCGAACTGATGTCCTTCTGCCCAGTTTGATTATGACTACTACAAACATTCCTTGTTTAATAAATCTTTTGTTTGAGTATTGAACAAATACAAATTGTTCTAAATGGATTTGCGACAAGGGAATAGCTGGCTAATATCTCACAATACGATATTTTAATTTTTAAAAGATGATGACGATTATGTAATGTTATTTGGAAAGGAATATTCTCTGCTGTAATATTTGCGAGTAATTCTAATAATGACATGTGTTTGAATATTCTATAGAAGTAAATACCTTTCTCATGCTGATATTTAATGTATGAATAAATCGGGACAGAGTAATTGTCTTTGTGGTTACTATAGGTCACTGGGCAATTTATCGAAATTGAAAAGACTCATAAATAAATAGGCTAATAAATTAAAAATATGCATCATTCCAAGAATATTTCAAAAATATATATTTTTTAATAATTCTACGACTGGTGGATATTTATTTTTTTTTTAATTGTGTGCCGTATTTGTGGCCATTTTTGCTTCTGTATTATTTAATTATAATACCTCAACAACATAGTTGTAGAGGATACTAAAGACTACTTTAATGCAATTTTTGTACTTCACAGATAAAATTAAATTCCTATTTAATAGTAGTTTCGTTTTTCCTCACAATTACTAAAACTTTATAACTTAACTATATCTCACTTTAACACACCATCATAAACAAAATATAATGAGAAAAATGTAATCTTAAGTTTTGGTCATAAAAATGTCAAGTTAATGGTAAAATGGAGAATTCCGCTTAACATGATTTTACGTGTCCCTTTATTCAACTTGTTAAATTTTCCCTACCAATTATTGTATCAAGTTTGTGTCTCATAAAATGGGAAACGAGAGCAAGATAGGGCAAAATGTATTACACAATATAAAGCATGTTAATATCTATGTGGTATCTAGATAGATATTTGAACCAATTGAAAATCTGAACAGATTTCAACAAACTTTGTCACACATCATTTTTTCCTGAATTGCATTTGCTATGCAAAATATTGCCCAATCGGAAAAATATTGGGAGTTTACATAAAATCGGGCGAAACTATATATGGGAGCTATATCTAAATTTAAACGGATTTTAACAAACAAATGTCTGGGCCTGATTCGGAACTCTGTGCAAAATTTTGTGTCAATCGGACCAATATTGGCAGAATGGTGATCCATTTACATAAAATCGGGCGAAACTATATGTGGGAGCTATATCCGTCCTTGGGCCAAATAAGTGAACTGTGCCAAATTTGATCCATATCGGATCATAAATGCGACCTGTACTTTGTTCACAAAAATATATGGACGAACGGACGGACAGACGGACATGCGTAAATCGACATAGAAAGTGATTCTATGCATATTCTCAAAAGGAACTATGGTTCTATCTCGACTCCTTGTGCCTGTTACAAACATATGCACAAAGACATAATACCCTGTACCACAGTGTGGTGAAGGGTATAAAAAAACAGAGAGCAGTATTGTCGAGTGCCGACCACTGAGTGGAAAGAAAATCTCCCCATAAAAATTTCGGTAATGTTCGAAATTTCACATATAAAGGTACCCATAATAATGGATAATTTTGAGATTTTTCAACAAAATTTTGATTCTCATTGGGTGTCAAATCTTCCTACCAATAAATATTAATATTTATCATCCTTTTTTAATAATTTTGCTCGCTTTTGATGCTAAGCGAGGAGTCAGTGAGAATATCGCAAATATTGGACATATATCGTTGCTTTAGGAATAAGGTTTCCTTTTCTATGGGAATTTAAAATGCTCAGTCACTGGAATGAGAATAGCATTTTAGTCTGAGCGTAATTAAACCATTAATGTTGTTACATATTTCGTAATGTAATCCGTATGCTAAACATACACTTTATTATCTTCACAAAATATTTATGTATGGAATAATCAGCATTTCTATATATTCTCCTCCTGATGTTATAACTTAGGCATTTCTATTACATTGCCCGCTTCACTGATTTAAAGCTACACTACACCAAACTTCATTTTTATGCAATAGTTCATTGTACCCTGTCGCTGTTCTTGCCACAGCCAAAGCCATTAGCATCTCTTCCAGATATTTTCTACGTAATTCTGTCAAGCGAATGGAGCTTCATTTCCACAGTTGTTGTATTTAAGTAACGAAACAATGGACCCATCACTAACATAATTAAACACAAATGTATGCATGTGTATTAATACCCCTATTGTGTGTCAGAAGAAGAAATCTAGTAAAATGAAATAGGTTCGTCCCTTGTCGTTAACATTATCATTTGTTTTAAGAATTATTTAAATTTGAAATGTTTTAGTACACCTGTTGCAAAAAATACTAAAATATTTTCCCAAAGTATTGTAGATGTTAAAGGTCATGTAGTTGTGTTAGTCCTAATGTTGTAAAATATTTACATCACTAGTAACAGAAACATACCAACAACAGCAACAACTACAAGCAAACAGAGAACAACAACACAAATCTTTGCTCTCACCAATGTCAAATGCTCCCCAAATATTTGTCTTATGCTCAAGAAATTCACACAGCACACACATTAATACTTGCCAGAACACAAACAACAAACCCCTGACCGCAACAATGAAAACATAAATAGCAACAAACACTCGGTCTAACCACACAATAACACAATGGTTTTAGTCTAACACTTTAAATACATACACAGGACAACTACTATTTACATCCAGAGTCTATTCAAGACTCTGTTCTTTATAAATTCTTTGACAAAATATTGACAAAAATATTATTAATATAATCCAGGTTTTGATTTCCTCTACTGGTCCCTTAAAAATATGCTTTAAGAAACACACGTCTTACACTGGTCTCTCAAAAATAGACTTTAACATATCCATGGCTTGTATGCGTCCCTAAAAATATTCTTTAAAAAATCTTGGTTTGCTTTTGTTGGTCTTTAAAAATATACTTTAAAAATCCACGTCCTGTATAGGATCTACAAAAATATTCTTTAAAAAATCCACGATTTGTATGAGTCCTTAAAATCGACTCTTGGTTTTAGTCTCCAAAAAAAATAAATTTTTAAAACTCTAAGAACTTGCTTAAAATATTTCGGTTTGTTTATCTGTGTTGTTATTTTGCTATATTTTTTGTTATTAGTTTGTCATAACAATTACTTTGCAATAAATTCCTTAAAAATTTATTATTAATTGTTAAAAACAGCAGCACAACAAACTATAAAAACACTCTGTCCAACTTTTCTATTATTTTCCCCTTAATTTGTATTCTTCACCACCAGAGTCATATAACTCTAACTCCCGTCTCTCCATCTTTTCCACATTCCCACAGCTCACTGGTGATTATTGTAACACTTTTCACACTTTTATTTCAGTTGTGTATTGTAACTTCAGTTCTTGCCATTCACATTGTCTGATGTTCCATTCAACGGTTCGTTGGAACGATATCCCTCCTTGTCCACCAAGTCAACTTCTATCATAAAAAATTAAGTTTATGATACAAGTTTTCTTCTCTCATTTCCTTACATAATGTTTCATATTCAACTTTTGTTACTAATTACTACTGCATGTTGTGACACAAAAGGAAAAAAGCAACACTAACACAAGTAAACTAGGTCGGAAACCATCTGTGTATATAGTTGGACACCAGTGTGACATCGAACAGGATATAGTACTGAAATAATTCTAAAAAGAAACAGAATGCACTGAATGCGTGGATTTTTTAAAAATATATATTTTTATGGACTCATACAAGGCGTGGATTTAAAAAAAAAAAATATTTTTATGAACTCAAATAAGGCGTGTTTTTATACCCTACATAACTATGTTGTCAGGGTGTTATAGGCTTTTGCTGCCCCAAGAGTTTGTAACGCCGCGACATATTGATCTGTTTTTCTGATCGCTCTAGAGACCACAATTATGACAGGTCAAAAAATAAGAATAAGCAAAATAAAATATGCCAGTGTTAAAAAGTGGAGCTGTTGACCTATAATCATTTAAGAGGATGCAAATATAACGAAAAATTGCAAAGCCCAGACCGCAGAAAGATAACTTTTCATGGTAGTTGTGTAGGGTATCATATGGTCGGCCCCGTCCGACTATACTACTCCGCTCACTGGTTTTTAATATTTGTTTGGGACTCATACAAGGTTTGTTTTTAAAACATGTTTTTAGGAACTCTTACAAGGCATAGATTACAAAAAAAAGTAGGGGGCTCATACAAGTCATGGATTTAGGTTCTCATACAAGGCATAGTTTTTTTAAAAAAATATGTTTACGTACTCGTATAAGGGATGGATTTTTTAAAAAATTATTTTTAGAGACTCTTACAAGTCGTGGTTTAAAAAAATTAGGGACTCTTACAAGGCTTGGATTTAAAAAAAATTAGGACACATACAAGACATGGATTTAAGAAAACATATCTGATAGGGACTCATACAAGGCGTAGATTAAAAAAAAAAACATGTTAGGGACTCATACAAGTCGACTCATACAGAGTATTTGTCGTTACATGTAGACATTTCTCGAAAAAAAAAACAATTCATCTCTATGATAAACAACATAAAACACCAAGTGCAAAAAGTTAAATATTTGCTTACAGCTTATCACGGATAGAAGTTTAAGGGTGATGAAAATGACATGCTTTTATCGCATCTGTATGTCAGTGTGCTAGATACAGAAAACAAGGTGAAAAGTTAATTTTACATTGTTTTCTTTGAAACGAAAAAAGATAAAATCTAAAGACAAGCATATAATGGTTGACTAACAAAATAATGCAGGAGTTGCATTACAAGTTTCCAAACAAAAAAACTTTAGCAAAGCAGCAAAGAATATTAGATTCCTTACAAGGACCGGTGGTACTTAAAAAAATATGCATTAAAAACCCATGTCGGTTGCTTGAAGAAATATTCGTTTCCTAGTCTAAAATCTACTACCGAGTAGTGGAATGCGGCCTCTATGCGATTCTAGAAGACCCTATAGGGGTTCTATATAGTTCAGCTGAAGGGATTCAATAAGTCTAAGATTTATATATGGGTTATTTAAAATCTTTTAGTAAACTGACATTATAATAGCTCCTCTTTACCCCTACTCCTTCTATCTTCTACTTTTACCTCCAGACATATTTAGAATTTGTAATTATTTTATGCTTTGTTTTTGTTTTACCAACAACAAACAACTTAACAGTTTAATGAAAATTTGTTTAAACAACAACAACAGAAAATGGAAATAGACTATAACCAGGTAAAAAGTAAAGTATAAACTACTTAAAGATATTTATCTGATGGTGGCAGTAACAGAAGGTTGGGTTGGTGCTAGGAAATAACAACCAAGGTACACAAACACAGGCATAAACATGCAGATGTTCTAAAGAAAGCCGAAAAATAAAAAAAAAACTAGATGAAAGCTTGTGTTGTAACAAAGTGAACTTATTAAGGATAAGGAGGCGTAGACAGAGCACAACCAGGTTCACCTGATGGTACGAAGTTGTTTTCTTTCATTATGAAACCATAACTAGAATTACATTGAGGATAAACTTTTTCAATTAAAAATCTACATTGGCAGGTAACGAATGAGTTGGAGAAGGGTAAATGGTTTGGTTGGTAATATAAATATAAAACCAGTGAGCGGAGCAGTATAGTCGGACGGGGCCGACCATATGATACCCTACACAACTACCACGGAAAGCAAACTTTCGGCGGTTCTATATTCTGAGCCTGGCCAATATTTCGTGAAATTTGCACCCTTTTTACTCCATTTTCTAACCCTGGCAAATTTTCCAAAATGTTTTTTCATAAAGTAAATTTTTACGCCATAAAATAAAAAATTGGTCACTTTAGGTTTTGGTTGATTTGACCCTCGGAAAATTGACCGATCTTCATCTAAACAGCCGCTCTAAGTATTTGGTCAGATAATAATTGCCTCTAGAGCTACTAGAAAATTTGACAAAATTAAAGTTTTCGGTTCATGCACCCCCTGAATGAAATCCCAACTTCACCGAAAACTATAGGCGTCGTCCTTGACCGTAATCGGAAATTTATGTACAATTTCAAAGCGATCATCGCGACATTTCCGTCCTCTAATAGCGTAATAGTAACACAATGCACATAGTCACCTTTACCTAATTACGTATAACTCCTACATCAGAGTAAAGTTGATAGTATATCCTATTGGATATACTATCAACTTCTCGGGTATATGTCCTTCAGGAGCAAGTATATACGCCCCAGAATAAAAATTTTGTAATTTTTCACACAAAAGTCAGGGTCCATTTGACCCGTTCGGATCAAAACTGCGGCCTCTGGAGCGGCCAGAAAAACCGACAAAAATTTAGTATTTGGTCAATTTCATATCCTAAACATTAACCGATCTTTACAAAAAACAATAGGGGTCTTCATTGACCAGAACCCATCCTACATGCAAAATTTCGTGAAGATTGGTACATAACTGTGGCCTGTATCGTGTTTACAAATTATAATGGACAACGGACGGACGGACGGACACACATGTCTAGATCGACTCAGGTAGTCGAGATATGACGATCGGTATACTTAAAGGTAGGTCTAGGACCAATATTTCGTGGCGTTACAACCTCTTGGGGCTCCACAAAGCTATAATACCCTGACAACATAGTTGTGTAGGGTATAAATATATTTTTTAACAGAAGGGTCTATTGTAAAATAAATAGGTCAATGCTTATTTAAGCCTAGTCCCTAAATAAAATTACCAATATTATCAATATTGGACCACGATTTAGGAATTTGAGAATTGAGGAAAAATCCCCATTATAAATTGCAGAAATTGATATTTTGTGCGCATCTTTGGCTTACAAAAATCCCCTTTGTACAATTGTAGGTATAGATAACATTGTGACTTACTGTTGAACTTAATGTTTCAATTGCGGCATTCCACATAAAAATGTAAATTGGAAGAATTTTTTTTATATTCAATAGTACACACTTATATGTTTAAAGTTCCACTTCCGATTTTTTTGCGATGCACTATCACGGTTTTTATCCCAACTCAGCCTTTTATAGACTGACTATAACCAACACTACCAGCTGAAAATCACCACACAGTTATTGCCTCACAACCTGGAAGCATTACGTTCTTATTATCCTGTTTTGTTTGTCCGCAAACCACCATCCATTATGTATGCAAAGTTAACTTAAAACGATGAATACAACGGTGCTTAAAATCAATGTTCCTAAAATCAAAGCGGCAACCACATCATTGTTCTAAAATATCTTTTCAACTACCGGCGATTTTTAAAAAAGGAAGTTATTTGCTTTAATAAGGATTAAGAATAACATTAAAAGTAGTTCACATTCTGAATGAAGCCTTTAGTCGAACTGAATGGATTCTCTATAGGCGAGCTCAAAGAAGTCTCCTTAGAAGCGATGAAGGGGTGCCAATAATCGTCCTAAATGAGTCGTAGTAGACGAGCAAAATTGAGTCTCTATATGCAGAGCGAAGTGAGTCCCTGGAGCAGACAAGCTGAAGAGAGTCTCTATAAAAAGCTGTAGTGAAAAAGAGAGTGCTTAAAAAAAATTGTTAACTGCACGCCTGCGGTTCGGATATCGTTTGAAACATATTTTTTTAACCTACACGCCTCTGGGTCAAATGGCGCTTGAAAAATCCATCCAGGTCTGTGGGTCGGATGGTGATTGAAAAATATTCTTTACAAAATCCACGCCTAAAAATCTTTAATAAATCTTCGCCTGGAGGACGGATAATGCTTGAAAAATATATTTTTAAAAAGTCGTGCTTTTGGCAATGGTGATGTTTGAAAAAATATTCTGTTAGAAATCCAAGCCTGTGGAGAACTATTCTTTATTAAATCGACACATGTAAAACTATTGACTCCTGAAAATATTTTATTAAAAAATCCTCATTTTTACCCTGTTGTGGCTTATTATTTCCATCTACTTGAACTTTCACTGCTATCCTTTTTTCATTTCATGGAATTGTCGTAAATTTACATTAAACAAAACTTAAACGAATGACTATAGCTGAGCTAAAAAATTCTTGTTAAGAAGCAGGAAGAAGAATAAGAAATAAATTACAATGTCGCTGTCCAAACTACTCTGGGCACCTCCAGAAGAGATATTTCATGGTGTATTTTTTTAATGAGTTGTTTACCTTTATAATCTCTTCGTTACGAAGTTTATTAACGCTTTGCAAGCGGTAACACGGGTTTCAATTAATGTAGTACCAAAGTGGCAAGTTCGTAATGGATAAAAGAAAATAGGCATGGAAATTATTAACGAAGGGGTTGCACAAGCAACTTGTAGGTGTGTTTTTAACTTAATATTTAAAAAAATACATTGGATAGATAATTATATTTTAGGGTGTCCGAGGAAGATGTGGATTGGTCTTGGAACTCCTAAATAAGATGGTACATAGATATAGTACATAGATATAAGAAACAAGTTGGAATATTGTTTTTCATTTGAAAACCATTCTGAAATCCTTTTATTAAACATTGTGTCTTCAATAAGTTTTCAGGAGTATAAACAGGCACAAACGAATATCTACCTCCTAAAATAATCCTCCGCATATCAAAGCGCCCCCACTTTTATTTATTTAAATCATTAAAACAATAATAAACAGCAATCTCCATCTTAATGATGGCAACCAGAAAACCTCTTAGCAGAAGCAGCGGCGAGTATAAATTGTGCCTTTTAAGCGTTTAATGTTACGCCCCCAAAACAAAAATGGCCACGGCCACAATTATAACCAACAAAAACAGCCGCAACAACAACGACTATGGTAATAATAACAACAACATTATGTTCTTAAACAAAAACGAACAATTAACAAAATTGCGAATAGCCATAGAATTACGAACCAAACCGAGAAAACAATTCCCAAAAGGCTAACATAGATAAATTGTGGGGAAACACAATCCGCAATTGTCGTGTAACTTTTATTCGTCGAAACAATTAATCTTTGGATAACAGAAAACAGAGACGGCTCCCAGTGGCCTTGATTTATAAAAACATGAAAGACAGTAACGACACAGGCGATTTTATACAGAATTCCGCAAAAGAACCCTTAGTGCCCACAAATGTGGTCAAGAGGCAGGAAGGAGAAAGTTATACGACTTAAAGTGTTTGATATCGTAAAGATGAAAAATTGTACACAGAGCTAAAAGTGTGGGTTTTTAAAGTGAATTTTTAAGCTCTATCCCAGTAATAGGAGTGACTTTTTTTATTTTTTTTTTAAATCATACGCAATGTGATTTTTGTAAATAATACGTTTCTAAAGGCACTTAAAGCTCAAGGCGTGGATTTTTTAAAAATTACTTCTATTTGACACCGCAACATATGTGTATTGTTTTCAAGGCTTTCTCTGAACCACAGACGTGGTTTACCAGATTGATGTTTAGAGAATAATTTTCAAGTTCCATCTGACCTGCAGGCGAGGATTTTTTAAAGAAAATTTTTCAAGCTCCATCAGACCTACTGGCGAGGATATTTGAAATAATATTTTTTAAGAACTAATACAAGTTGCTGATTTTTTAAAGAATATCAATGTCCTAAGAGCCATAGGCATAATTAATTTAAAGATTATTTTTTTTAGGCGTTCAATGCCATTGTCCTAGTTTACTTTAGGCCGTCAATAGAGAATCCTTTGATCCTCTGTGTGGTATAGCGACTCTCTTTTCCATTTCTTCTTAAGATTTTCAAGTGTTTACCCTTAGACTATGCCCGCCAGTTTTCCATTATCTTTGATTACCTTCTCCATGATGTTAAACACAAAACTTTCGGAAATACCGGAACATCAAACGTATGCATGTATATGTCTTCTTGTTGTTTTAAAGAGCATAATGTGACGTCAATGATGAAGATGACGACCGATAGCCAGAACCAAACATCAAGTGTCCAATGTCCATTAGACTGGTCAAAGGAAACAAACGAACCATGACAAACCGCATCCTCAACATTCAACTTCGAATCCGTGATAACAATTTTAGGTGTGGTTAGTGAGATCTGAAAGCAGCAGCAACGACAAAATATACTCAAATACCTACCAAAACACTCTCACACGCAGACATCCATGGACACCAGGTTAGTTAAGCCCCATAGATGAAGTGCTGCAGGTTGACATTTACCAAATTCTGTTGCTCAATGTTTACTCTTTTTCTAAAAAGCAAACGGTTTTGGTCGATCCGATTGAAAAACTATCACGTAAAGAGTGTTGCTGTACTAAGCAATGTACACACACAAACAGGCAAATACTCGCACACACATACAACATGTCTACGAGTGTTGTATGTTAGAAGTAGTTTTAGTACCTTTTCATTTGCCCATTGTGTCTCGAGTTATCGGGGCTTATTTAACCAAACTTGGTCAGATAACTGGGCATAGCAGAAAGGTAAATATCAGATACTATTAACTTGGGATGTATGATTGCTGTTTACAGTGGGACAAATGTTTGTGATATTATTGTGAGGCATTTCGAAAATGTCTTTGTTGAAGAGTGAAAAAAATCCAATAGATGAAAAATCAAATATGAGACTTGAGACTCATCCTCGAGGTTCATTAGATTTATGTAAGCCTTAGTCTGAGTCTTCAATTAGAATTGTTCACCGATGCTGTTGTGACTAGAAAATTTTCCACATATTTCCACTGAAAAAGATAATCAGAAATACTCTATTTTTATATACAAAGATATTACTCTATTTCTATCCAAAAACATTCAGTATTCAGTTCGCTTGATTAATAGTAGACATCGATAACAATCCCTCTTGAACAAGGCTATTCCACATCAAAATGTACTATCCTTTTAAATAAAAAATACAACTTCCTTTCTTATCTCTATTCATAATCGGTGTTCCAGCTTGTCCTCAATTCTACAACGGCCTGGTTGTCTGGCTGGTAGGTAAGTCGTCGACTGGTCTTTGTTTAACAATCGCTCTCGGAAGCAGACATCAAA
>NW_026889631.1:0-12942 GCF_032173495.1 Musca vetustissima
CCTTTTTGAAGGAATTTTGATATGAAATTGAACGAACTTAAATATGTGATTTTTATATCTTTCTGGAACTTATGATAAATTTCATTTCATTTGGGCAAGTTTAGAGTCGTTTGCGCACAGTGAGACAGATTTGTGTAAATCGATTAAAAGCAAACTTGACACACGCTATTCGGTATGCCGCACTGTTCAAAATTTAATCTCAATAAATAAGTCGAGATATTTATATCTGAACCGATTTGAAGCAAACTTGCCAGAGATTAATTTATACAAATTTCAATACGTTGTTCCAATCGGCCTAGCTGTGGATCTTTAGTGCACAATTTACTTAAAATCGGACGAAACTATATATAGGAGGTGTACACATCATTCCAGACTTAATTCAATACCCTATGCCAAAATTCGTGCAAATCGAATGATTTTCAGAGACTTTGGTACACCATTTACCTGAAATCGGACGAAAATATATATGAGAGCTATATCTAAATCTGAACCGATTTTCACGAAACTTAGCACACATCATTCTAGACTTAATTAAGTACGCTATACCAAAATGCATGCCAATCAAAAGATTAGCAGGGACTTTGGTGCACCATTTACCTGAAATCAGACGAAAATTTATATGACAGCTATATCTAAATCTGAATCGATTTTCACGAAATTTAGCACACATCGTTCTAGACTTAATTAAGTACGCTTTGCCGAATTTCGTGCAAATCGAAAGATATATAGGGACTTTGGTACCCCATTTACCTTAAATCGGACGAAAATATATATGAGAGCTATATCTAAATCTGAATCGATTTTCACGAAACTAAGCAAACATCATTCTAGACCTAATTCAGTAGGCTATAAAAAATTTCGTGCAAATCGAAAGATATATAGGTACTTTGGTGCACCATTTACATTAAATCGGACGAAAATATATATGGGAGCTATATCTAAATCTGAACCGATTTTCTCGAAACTTAGCACACATCATTCAAGACCTAATTCAGTAGATTATACCAAATTTCATGCAAATTGAAAGATATATAGGGACTTTGGTACACCATTTACCTTAAATCGGGCGAAACTATATATAGGAGCTACATCTAAATCTGAACCGATTTTCACGAAATTTAGCACACATCGTTCTAGACTTAATTAAGTACGCTATGCCAAATTTCGTGCAAATCGAAGGATATATAGGGACTTTGGTGCACCATTTACATGAAATCGGACGAAAATATATATGACAGCTATATTTAAATCTGAATAGATTTTCAAGAAACATAGCACACATCATTTTAGACCTAATTCAGTAGGCTATACCAAAATTGGTAAAAATCGAGCGATTTTCAGGGACTTTGGTACACCATTTACCTTAAATCGGGCGAAACTATATATGAGAGCTATATTTAAATCTGAATCGATTTTCACGAAATTTAGCACACATCATTCTAGACCTAATTCAGTAGGCTATACCAAATTTCGTGCAAATCGAAAGATATATAGGGACTTTGGTACACCATTTACCTTAAATCGGACGAAAATATATATGAGAGCTATATTTAAATCTGAATCGATTTTCACGAAACTTAGCACACATCATTCTAGACCTAATTCAGTAGGCTATACCAAAATTGGTAAAAATCGAGCGATTTTCAGGGACTTTGGTACACCATTTACCTTAAATCGGGCGAAACTATATATGAGAGCTATATTTAAATCAGAATCGATTTTCACGAAATTTAGCACACATCATTCTAGACCTAATTCAGTAGGCTATACCAAATTTCGTGCAAATTTAAAGATATATAGGGACGCGTCATTCTAGACTTAATTCAATATGCTATGCCAAAGGTCGTGTAAATCGAATTATTTTCAGGGACTTTGGTAGACCATTTACCTAAAATCGGGCGAAACTTTATATTGGAGCTATATCTAAAACTTGGCACACATCATTCTAGACCTAATTCAGTAGGATATACCAAATTTCGTGCAAATCGAAAGATATTTAGGGACTTTGGTACCTCATTTACCTTAAATCGGACGAAAATATATGTGGGAGTAATATCTAAATCTGGACCGATTTTTCCCAATCTCAATAATTTCGTCCTTGGGCCAAACAAATGAGATGCGCCAAATTTCATACAATTCGGATCATAAATGCGACATGTACTTTGTTTACAATTTAACATGGACAGACGGACAGTCGGACGGAAGGACATGCATAAATCGACTCAGAAAGTGATTCTATACATATTCTCAAAAGGAACCATGTGTCTATCTCCTTTCCTTTTGCCTGTTACAAACATATGCACAAAGACATAATACCCTGTACCACAGTGTGGTGAAGGGTATAAAAAACGCGCACCAGAGGCTGTTTGAAAATATTCCCTTAAAGAAAACACGTATTGAAAACATTTCTTTAAAACATACATGCCACTGGGGCTCTTTAAAAAATATGTCTTGAAATAACCATGTCTCTGAGTCACATAGAAGCATTTCACGCACTTAATGCTCATTTAAAAATATTCATTGGGAAATATTTACTCAAAATATCCCCCTTGAAAAATATCCTTTATCATAATCTATCTCTCTAAGGCCCATTAAAAATATTCCCCACGCCCCAAGGTTCCATCCCTAAAGAATCAGCGCGTCTAAAGTTAATTGTAAATAAGGTGTATCGAAAATTTTTCTTTAAAAAGAGCCACACCTCTGGAGCTCACTGAAAAATATTCCATAAAAAGATGCATGTTTTCAAAGCCTCTGAAAACAAGATACACATCTCTGAGTGTCATAGAAAAACTCCACACCTATGAGGCTTATGGAAAAAATTTGCTAAGACTGATTTAAAAGAATACTTCCACACCTTGGAGGCTCATTTGAAAACTATTACTTAAAAATATCCTCCTCAAAAAATATTCGGTAAAAGATACACGCCTCTGTGGATTATTAAAAACAATCCTTAAGAGATTGACGTTTCTATGGCTCATAGAAAAATATTCCTTACAAAATCCGCGCCTCTGAGACTCATTGAAAAAATCCACTCCTTCGAGGCTTGTTGAAACTCCAACATTCCGAGGCTCATTTAAAAAATCTATACCCTTGATGTTAATTGGTTACCCGCTACTGAGCCTCAATGGAAAAACCATGCCTCTGATACCCATTACCAACATCCACACTTCTGATCCCGTTTCACTCTTAAGAGCCCAGGCCCCTGAGGTTTATTTGGCTCCAAGTTTTGAGGCTTAAAGAAAATCTCAGCTTTTGAGGCACTTAAAAAACCAGAAATCTGAGGCTCATTGAAAAAATCTACGCCTCTGATTCTTATTGAAAACAGCCACCTTTTTAATACCTATTAACAAAAATCAAACTTTTGAGGCTCATTGAAAAACTCCCGGTCTCTGAGGTTCATTGCAAAAATACAGGCATCTAAGCCTAATTTAAAAATTTAGGTATGTAAGATTCAATGTAAAAATCCTCGTTTATGATTCTCAATGAAGTCATACATGATTTTGAGGCTCAACAAAAAATCCAAACATTTAAACCTCATTTAAAAAATTCAGACCGCCAAGCCTTGTTGAAAAAAACCCAACTCTGAAGCTCTGTGAAAAAGATCCACGCCAATGCAGAGTCTCTTCGGTTACAAAAATGCGGCAAAATGCCAAAAAGTGAGCGAGATATTTTGCTGGAGGCTCTGCAATAAAGTTTTCCAACAAAACGAAAACATAAGCTACTTTGTTATATCGCCAATTTTTTGCAATTATGTTTTCCGAATTCGACTAAAATCTGTAAACCCTTCAAAGTGCCGAAAATAGGGCGTGACTTTTTTTCAAAAATTTTCTGCAATGATATGGTCTGTGAAACTACAACCACTTCCAAACACACAGAAAATTGGGTGAAAACTTTGTATGGTATCTATATCAGAGCATAGACCTCTATAGAAAATTTGTTTAAAATTTCGTTTTCGCCCTTCGAGAGCCCAGAATTCCAAATTACGTCCACATCGTTGGAAAAATTCTTTTAAATCCTTAAAAATATCTAAAATGGGGTCCAGACCAAAGCATAAGCTTGTATCGAAATTCTTTTCAATGATATTTTTCACCCCTAAAAAAAGTCGGAATTAGAAATCACATTCACTTCGGTGGGAAAATACAGCTAAAAACTTCAAAATACTTCGAATGGGGGCGTGACCTCTATGAGGAGCCTGTATTAAAATATGGATCAATAGCGAACATTTTCTGCATGCCTACGAACTTAAAATATTGAAAAAAAGGCTGGGCCTTTAAATGAAGACTGTGAAATCTATCTTTAAATCTAAGCCTGAGGCATTCAAAACTTTTGAAATCATCTAAAACACGAAGCCTGGGACTTTTTTAATTTTCAAGCCAGAGGCTTCTAAAACTCAAAGTCCTCTAAAACATCAAGCTAGATACACTATAAAACTCCCGTCTGAGTTGATGTAAGACTCCAAGCCTGAGCCATTTTAAAAATCCACGTCTAAACCGATCTAAAACTCCAAATCTGAGATCTTCAAAAATTCCACGTCTGAGGTGATCTAAGACTCCAAGCCTAAGGCCTTCTAAAATTCCCGTCTGAGGTGATGTAAGACTCCACGCCTGAGCCATTTTAAAAATCCACGTCTAAACTGATCTAAAACTCCAAGCCTAAGGCCTTCTAAAATTCCAAGCCAGAGGACTACTAAAACGTCAAGCCTGAGGTGATCTAAACCTTCAAGCCCGAGTTAATCTAAAATTCCAAACCCAAGCCTGAGACCTTCTAAAATTCCAAACCGGAGGTCATCTAAAATTTCAACCCGAATTCTTCTAAAATTCCAAATCCGAGATCTTCTAGAATTCCAAGCCAGACGCCTTGTAAAATGTCAAGCCTGAGGTGATCTAAACCTTCAAGCCTGAGTTAATCTAAAACTCCAAACCCAAGCCTGACACCTTCTAAAATTTCAAACCGGAGGTCATCTAAAATTTCAACCCGAGGTCTTCTAAAATTCCAAATCCGAGACCACTTAAAATTCCAAGGCCTGAGGGCTTATAAAATTCTAAGACTGAGGCCCTCTAAAATTCCAATCCCAAGAAATTCTAAAATTCCAAGCCCGAGACCACTTAAAATTCCAAGGCCTGATGCCTTATAAAATTCTAAGTCTGAGGCCCTCTAAAATTCCAAGGCCTGAGGCCCTCTAAAATTCCAATGCAGAGAAATTCTAAAATTCCAATCCCGAGAAATTCTAAAATTCAATGGCCGAGAATTTCTAAAATTCCAATCCCGAGAAATTCTAAAATTCAATGGCCGAGAACTTCTAAAATTCCAAGCCTGGAGTGACCTAAAAGTCCTTTAAACAAATCACGCCTGAGATGATCTAAAAGTCCTTTAAACAAATCACGCCTGAGATGATAAAAAAGTCCTTTAAACAAACCACGCCTGAAACGATCTAAAAGTCCTTTAAAAAAGGCACGCCTGAAATGATCTAAAAGTCCTCTAAACAAACCACTCCTGAACCGACCTAAAAGTCCTTTAAACAAACCACGTCTGAAATGATCTAAAAGTCCTTTAAACAAAGTATGCCTGAAAAGATCTAAAAGTTCTCTAAACAAACCACGCCTGATGTGATCTTAAAGCCCTTCAAAGAAACAACGCCTGAGATGATCCTTTAAAGAAACCACGCCTGAGGTGATTTAAAAGTCCATTGATCCAAAGTCCTTTAAAAACCACGCTTGAGGTGATCTAAAAGTTTTTTCAAGCTACCCACGCCTGAGGCGATCTAAAAGTCCCTTAAACAAACCACGTCGGATATGTGGTCTAAAAATACTTTTCGAAAAATCCGCGCTTATGGTGGTCCGAAAGTCCGTCACAAAAACCATTTCTAATATGATCTAAAACTCTTGTAAAAGATCCAAGACTGAGGTGGCCTGAAAATCTTTTTAAAGATCCAGGCTTGAGTTGATTTAAAACTCATTATACCCTACACAACTATGTTGTCAGGGTATTATAGCTTTGTGCATCAACAAGAGTTTATAACGCCGCGAAATATTGGTCCTAGACCCACCTTTAAGATCGTCATATCTCGACTAGCTGAGTCGATTTAGACATGTGTGTCCGTCCGTCTGTCCATTAAAATTTGTAAACACGATACAGGCCACATTTATGGATTGTTTTTGGTAAAGATGGGTTAATATTTAGGGGATGAAATGGACCAAAAACTAAATTTTTGTCTGATTTTCTGGTCGCTCTAGAAGCCGCAATTATGGCCCAAACATCGTGAATTTTTACATGGAGAAGGGGATCGGGCCAAAGAATATGCATGCCTGTTTTGATAAAGATCGGTCAATATTTAGCGGGTAAAATGATCCCTGACTTTTGTGTGAAAAATGACAAAACTTATATTCTATGGCGTATATATTTACTCCTGAAGGACATAGACCCGAGAAGTTGATAGTATATCCAAGAGGAGTGGATGGCCTTTAAATTGATACCAATAACATTTTAGTATGTACTCGGATGTGGGAGTTACACCTAAATATTTACAGGTGCTTACGTACTCAGATATTATATAGTAACACATTACCACACTAGAGGCGGAAATATAGCGCGGATCGCTTTGAAATTTTCCACGAGGGTCCAGGTGTGCTCCGCTCACTGGTTTAAAATAATAGTCATAAAAAATCCTTTCGAAAATTCTGCTGTGTACAATCTAAACTTATTTAAAAACCTCTGAGGAAGTTTAGCTATCTTAATTTGATAGACCTTTCTATGGTATCGGCAACAAAGTCGTCTTCTTTTTCCTTTAAACACAACATCAGCTGTCAATAATCCAATCTAGAAACAAGGTGTTGTTTCATCTCTCTCCCCCCTGGCTCCCTCTCGTTGCATTTAAACCCTCTTAATATACTTGATACGATAACATTTTCCTTTATCAAGTTGCAACCTTTAAACGGTTAAAACAGCACAACGACATACATCCGTTCGTTGATAATCCGTTAGCTACTCCACTTTACTCACACACACACAAATACACATACACACCGAGAGAAAAAAAGACGGCGTAAACTAAACATTTAAAGTTTGCATAGTTCGTTGCATACTTTGGTGGTTTTTCTTTGTGGATACTTCGACGAGGATGCAGTTCGTGTTTCTCTTTCTGTTCTGTTCTGTTTTGCACCTATAAATCATTTGCATACCTTTTAATTTAAGATGTTTCATCTTAGGATCCTTCAATGTATTTAACTTTAACTTTCGTCCTCGTTGTGTTTAGTATCAAAACGACAATTTAACTGAAGCCTGGCCTAGCCTATCCACCCCGCCGCCCACAATGATGGGGAGCGCATCCACATTACCGAGTCAAGTGGATGCGACTACGTTGAGTATAGCTTCCTGTGTGACATGTTCTTGTTCTACTTCTGGTACTTGTGCCACTTCGTCTTTATAGTTCAGCATGTTGCTTGCTGTTGCTGTTGCTGCTGCTTACTGCTCCTCTCCGACTCACTTGGAATTGTTGCAAATGTTTGTCATGTCGTACGGCAAAGTGAAGTAGAGAAACAACGACGACGACGACAATCCGACAAGGCTCATCCTCCATTTGATGCTGTACATCGTATATTTGTTAAGGGTTTCATCAGCACCCAACTATTACTGCCACAGTCATTTTCTTTTTCCTTCTGCTTTTCGTTTTCTTCTTCTTCTTCTTCTTCTTCTTTTTCTACTTGATGTTCCTTTATGTACCGGGACATAAAGTTTCTTCTCTGTTGTTGGCTGTTTTCTTGAAAAGTAAATGTCGTTTAGGAAACGGAAGCCATAGAAAAATCCGCTTTCTCAGAGTTTACCTGTCTTTTCATGTTCTACTTCGTGTAGTTTACTTAACAGTGGTTTAAATGGAAAGAAAAAATAAACATTAAATATTTTTTTAAGGATCATATGAGGCGAGAATTTTTTAAAAAGTATTTTCAAGGATCATACAGGGTTGCCCATATTCGACGGACCCATGTTTTTTTTTAAACTCAAAGAAAAAAATAAAAATTTCATTTAACTTGTTCCAAGTAGATTTGTTTACATAATTTTTGAATATGATATCTCTCAAATGGCCGCCTCTGGCGTTTTTGCCAACATTTCGGCCGGAATAGCGGCTATTTCTTCACGAATGTTGTCCTTGGCTTGTTAACGTAAACCTTTGACTTCAAATATCCCCACAAGAAGAAGTCAGGCGGCGTCAAATCGGGCGAACGCGGTGGCCCGTCCAAATCACCACTTGTCGACATCAAACGGCCCGGAAACAAATTCTTCAGAAAATCGATTGTTATGCGACTTGTGTGCGGTGGAGCGCCGTCTTGTTGAAACCAGAACTGCCTCATACGCTTTCGACGAATAATTGGCATCACAAAATTGGTCATCATGTCGCGATAACGCTCCTGATTGATCGTAACAGCATGGCCATTTTCATTTTGGAAGAAAAACGGCCCAATGACCGTTTTCGCACTAACGCCGCATCAAACTGTGACTTTTTCGTCATGAAGAGGCACTTTTTGAATCTCCTGAGGATTTTCAGTGACGTAAAAACGGCAATTTTGCTTATTTACGGTCCTATTTGGCTTCATCGGACATGATAATTTTGGTCCAAAATTGCTCGTCATCTTCGGCCATTTCGATGACTCTTTGGGCCCATTCCAATCGACGAGGCTTGTCCGCAGGCAACATTCTTTGCGTCGATTGAATTTTGTACGGGAACAAATGCAAATCAATGCGAATAATCCGCTGAAAAGTGGACCGAGCCATGCCCAACTGCTGAGAACGGCGTTTTTGGGATGTTTTTGGGGACCTCTCAACACTGGCTCGTACGGCAGCGATATTCTCGGCCGATCGCCTTGGTCGACATTTATATGGCCTCTTCGGATTAGAAAGTGTCTTACCAGTAGAAAATTTTTCGTATAAACGCTTAATGGTGTTCTTAGAAGGCGCACTTCTCACATTTTTTAATGTCTTAAAAGTATGTTGAGTTTTCACAATTGACTTCTTCTGTTGAATGCAAATTTCAACTATTTCAGAGCGCTCGCGTGGCGTGTATTGGACTGACGCTTCAAACGCGGTATGTCATTAAGCGATGTGACATCTCTGTCAAAAGTTATGGCGTTGCCAGATGGGTCCGTCGAATATGGGCAACCCTGTATGAGGTGTGGATATTTTAAAGACTTTTTCAAGGATCATATGAGGCATAGATTTTTTAAAGATTTGTTTTTCAAGGATCACATGAATTTATAGATTTTTTTCACGGATCATGTGAAGCGTGATTTTTTTAAAGAATATTTTTTCAAAAAGCCAACAAGACAAGGATAGTTTAAAACAAATATTTTTTTCGTGCAGCCAAGGCCTGTATTTTTATACCCTTCACCACACTGTGGTACAGGGTATTATGTCTTTGTGCATATGTTTGTAACAGGCAAAAGGAAACGAGATAGACACATGGTTCCTTTTGAGAATATGCATAGAATCACTTTTTTAAGTCGATTTATGCATGTCCGTCCGTCCCTCTGTGTCTATCCGTCAGTCCATGTTAAATTGTAAACAAAGTACAGGTCGCATTTATGATCCGAATTGGATTAAATTTGGCATAGGTCACTTATTTGGCCCAAGGACGAACCCTATATAATTGGGAAAAATCGTTTCAGATTTAGATATAGCTCCCATATATATTTTCGTCCGATTTTAGGTAAATGGTGTACCAAAGTCCCTATATATCATTCGATTTGCACGAAATTTGGCAGGGCGTACCGACTTAGGTCTAGAATGATATATGTTAAGTTTCCTGAAAATCGCTTCAGATTTAGATATAGCTCCCATATATATTTTCGTCCGATTTAAGGTAAATGGTATACCAAAGTCCCTACATATCTTTAGATTTGCACGAAATTTGCCATAGCATTCTGAATTAGGTCTAGAATGATGTATGTTAAGTTTCCGAAAAATTGGTTCAGATTTAGATATAGCCCCCATATATATTTTCGTCCGATTTAAGGTAAATGGTGTACCAAAGTCTCTAAATATCTTTTGATTTGCCCGAAATTTGGCACGGCGTACTGACTTAGGTCTAGAATGATGTGTGTTAAGTTTCCTGAAAATCGGTTCAGATTTAGATTTAGCTCCCATATATATTTTCTTTTTTTCGTTGATTTTTATACCCTACACAACTATATTGCCAAAGTATTATAGCTTTGTGCAGCCCCAAGAGTTTGTAACGCCGCGAAATATTGATCCTAGACCCACCTTTAAGTATACCGATCGCCATTTCTCGACCAGCTGAGTCGATCTAGACATGTGTGTCCGTCCTTCCGTCGTCTGTCCATTATAATTTGTAAACACGATACAGGCCACAGTTATGGACCAATTTTCACGAAATTTTGTATCAAGGTTGGGTTCTGGCCAATGAAGACCCATATTGTTTCTGCTAAAGTTCGGTTGATATTTAGGGGATGAAATTGACCAAATACTTAATTTTTATCGGTTTTTCTGGCCGCTCCAGAGGATGCAATTATGGCCCAAACACCACGAATTTTTGCACGGCGAAGGGGATCGGGCCAATATTTAGCGGGTCAAATTGACCCTGACTTTTGTGTGAAAAATTGCAAAATTTGTATTCTAGGAGTCGTTGACCTTTAAATTGATACCAATTATATTGTCGTATGTACTCGGGTGTGAGAGTTACACTTAAGTATTTACAGGTGCTTACGTATTCAGATATTATTTAGTTGCCCCGATCGCTTTAAAATATTCCATGAGGTTCCAGTTGTGGTCAAGGAGAACGCCTATCATTTTCGGTGATGTTCAGTTAGAAATTTTGGGATAAAATGGACCAAAAACTTACATTTTTGTGTTTTTTGATCTATAAGCAACAATTAAATGTCGAACATCACAATACAACCTACTTCGAAGGGAATCTGGAAAAGTAATTAGAAACGCTATACTGAATATTTTGATATTGGGAAAATATGTTGGTGTAAGGAAAATGTGCTCTTGACCTCTAATCGGGTAAGAGGGAACAAATAGCACGAAACATTGCCCAGACTCGAAATAAATATCCGCAGAAAGTTAAAGTTCCGTGGTAGTTGTGTAGGGTATCGTATGGTCGGCCCCGTCCGACTATACTGCTCCGCTCACTGGTTAATAGATTATTTTTTTTTCAAGTAGCCAACTGGACGTCGATTTTTCATAGAATATTGTTTATGCAGCCAACAGAGTGTGGATTTAAAAAAAAAATCAAGCAGCCAACAAGGCGTGGATTTTTTAAAGAATATTTTTTTTAATGCTACAACCAGTCGTTGATTTTTTAAAGATTATTTTTTCAAGGCTACAACAGGGCTTTGATGTTTTAAATAATTTTTTTAAGACTACAACAAGGCGTGGATTTCATAAGAAAATTTTGTTAAGACTTTCAAAGGTCTGGCTTTTTAAAGAAGATTTTCAAGACTTGCATTGGACTGGTTTTTTTAAACAATATTTTTTTAAGACTTGCAAAGGCCTAGTTTTTTAAATAATATTTTTTTTCAATACATCCAAAGGCCTAGTTTTTAAATCATATTTTTTCAAGACTTCAGGGCGATAACCAGGCTTGGGGATTTTAAAGAACATTTTTTAAGGCTATTAGAAGGGGTGAATTATTTAAACTAAGATTTTTTAAGGATTTTGTTCCCCTTAACCACTGTTCATCATTAGTACAACATAATGACGTTATATATGATACTGTTGTCTATGATAATGACGATGATGCCGATGCCGTTGCCACAACCAAAAGTTGAAATTTTTACTCAACTCCAAAGAAGAAGGCGAAGCCGAAGTTATCCAAAGATGTTGCAAAACATTTTGCATACATTATAACAGCCAGCCATTCAGCCAACAATGTCTTGACAGCGAAGTAAATCTCAAAAGATCTTTAAACAAATTTAACAGTTCGGCAAAAGTAGTTAATTCTGAAATTAAATCACAATACGGCAATGATGATGAAGAAATATTGAAAATATTAATGAGCTAAACGGTCAGTTCGTATGTGTGCACTCATACACAGTACTGATGCGGGCTATATTCGTAATTTTTATGTCAAAATTGGGAATTGTAAACAAAAATTGATAGATATCTTTTCATAGAAGACCATGTGATATTTTTGTGATAGAATACAAAAGGTCTTCTTATATAAGACTGAATGATGAAAAGGCCTTTTTAAAAAGATTGTTTCGTATCTTAGAAAATAATACCTTCTTTTATAAAAGAGAAGGCCAAACGTTCCTCTTTTTGCCTTTATTTCTTTCATTTGATTTGTATATATCGTGCTCTGAAGATATATATTGTCTGGCCTCTAGAAAACTTTCACGAACTTCAGCTCTCCTCTGTAAATCCGCATTCATTTATGTAAATAATCCCTAACCAGCCCTAAAGACTTCGAAATAATGACTCACGATTGACTACAAAACTACTGCCTGACCGGCTCTCAGCTCGTCTATATACGTACTACACTGCCCTGTGTGAATTCCTAGGCTTGAGGTCGCCTATACAAATGATCAGAAATTTAGTCCGTCTACAAAAACTTCTAGACATTCAGTGTGTCTATAACGACTCTCTGGCCCTCGAGCCTTCAGCTCTTGTACAATGACTTTCAGGGCTTAAGATAATCTATCAAAACTCCCAAGCTTCAGGACATTTATAAAGACCTTCGACATCTCTATTCAGGCTCCAGGTTTCTCAACTCCTCTATATAGACTCCCTGTCTTTAAGATCCCCTATAACCTATCTGTCTTTCAGCTTGTCTCCCAGGTCTATCTAAAAGGACGCTCAGGTCTTAAGCACGCCTAAAACGACTACAGACATTCGCCGCATTCCTCCACTTTAACTCCTCTTCCAGGTCTTCAGGTCCTCTAAAACGATTCTAGACACTCCAAAACATTAAGCTCCTCTTCAAAGGCTCCC
>NW_026889632.1:0-12885 GCF_032173495.1 Musca vetustissima
TTCATTTCAACAACAAGCAGCAAAAAGGCTATAACAAAACAAAACAAAAACGCCTCTTGACTACAGCAGCAGCTATGGGGGGTCCCGTCCGTATCTCCATTAAACATGCAATTGTTGTCATCTAATTTATATTTAATTGTATTTAATAATGACGATGACTATTTATAAACTATTGAAAACAATAACAAAAATTATATGTAGAAAAAAATTAAAACAAAACAAAAAACACAAAATGTGAAATTGAAAACATGCTAAAGTCATAACAACAATAACAACATTTTTTTGTCAATGGAGATTTTCCATTGAATTATAAATATAGGCTGAATAGATAATTCCTTAAAAACACATCGTTATCGGCAAAAAACCCAAAATTATCCTTAAAAAACTGTCAGGCGACCCTAGTAAAAATATTCTTTAAAAAATCCACGCTTATTAGTCTGAGGATCCTTAAAAATATGCTTTAAAAAATCCAAGCTTATTCATCTGAAAATCCTTGAAACATATTCTCTGAAAATCCACTATTATTAGTCTGAGGATTCTTGAAAAATAATCTTTAATTAATAATAATCCGCGCTTATTAGTCTGAGGATCCTTGAAAAATAATCTTTAAGACATCCACCTTTATTGGTTTGAGGGTACTTGAAATTTTTCATTAAAAATCCACGCCTATTGGTCTGAGGATCCTTGAAAAAATTAAAAAATCAACAATTATTGTCCTGAGGATACTTGTATAATATTCTTTAAAAAATCAACGCTTATTGGTGGGAGGATCCTTAAGAATTTAAAAAAAAAAACATTCTTATTGGTCATATGGTTCTAAAAATATTCTTAAGAAAAATCCACCCTTATTGGTCTGAGATTCCTTAAAAAGATATATTTTTTTTAAATCCACGTCTGAGGATCCTAAAATATTCTTTATAAAATCCATGCTTATTGATCTGAGAATCCTTGAAAATTATTCTTTAAAAAATCCACGCTTTTTTAATCGGAGAATCCCTGCAAAATATTCTTTAAAAACACCACGCTAATTGGTCAGTTGGTCCTTGAAAACTATTCTTTAAAATATCCACGCTTATTGGTCAGTTGGTCCTTGAAATATATTCTTTAAGAAACCCTCGCTTATTGGTCAGGTGGTCCTTGAAATATATTTTTTTAAAAAATCCACGCTTATTGGTCTGAGGACCCTTGAAAAATATCCTTTAAAAATCCACGCTTATTGGTCTGAGGATCATTGAAGAATATTCTTTAATAAGCGTGGGCTTATTGGTCTGGGGATCCTTGAGAAACATTCTTAAAAAATCCTTGAAAAATATTACAATAAAAAAATCCACGTCTATTGGTTTGAGGATCCTTGAAAAATATTTTATTAAAAAATCCAGGTATATTAGTTGTGAGGTTCCTTGAAAAATATTCTTTAAAAATTTCATGCTTATTGATCTGAGGATCCTTAAAAAAATATTCTATAAGAAATCCACACTTCTTGGTCTGAGATTCCCTAAAAATACATTCGTAAAAAACCAAGCATATTGGTCTGAGGTTCCTCGCAAATATTTCTTAAAAAAAACCCTTTTTGGTCTGAGGACTCTTAAAAAATATTCTTTAAAAAATCGTCGGTTATTGGAATGGAGATCCATGAAAAATATTCTTCAAAAATCCACGCTTATTGGTCTGAGAATCCTTAAAAATTCACGCTTATTAGTCAGGAGGTCCTTGAAAAATATTCTTAGAATATCCACGCTTATTGGTCAGGTGGTATTTAATAATCCGCACTGATTGTTCTTTAAAAATTTCATGCTTATTGATCTGAGGATCCTTTAAAAAAAATATTCTATAAAAAATCCACGCTTCTTGGTCTGAGATTCCCTAAAAATACATTTGTAAAATACCCTGTACCACACTGTGATGAAGGGTATAAAAACCAAGCATCTTGGTCTGAGGATCCTCGCAAATATTTCTTAAAAAAACGCTTATTGTTCTGAGGACCCTTAAAAAATATTCTTTAAAAATCGTCGGTTATTGGATAAGCGTAGATTTTCTAAGAATATTTTTCAAGGACCTCCTGACTAATAAGCGTGAATTTTTAAGGATTCTCAGACCAATAAGCGTGGATTTTTGAAGAATATTTTTCATGGATCTCCATACTAATAACCGATGATTTTTTAAAGAATATTTTTATCCATGAAAAATATTCTTTAAAAAATCGTCGGTTATTGGAATGGAGATCCATGAAAAATATTCTTCAAAAATCCACGCTTATTGGTCTGAGAATCCTTAAAAATTCACGCTTATTAGTCAGGAGGTCCTTGAAAAATATTCTTGGAATATCCACGCTTATATAATATATAATAATCCGCACTGATTGTCCTTAAAAATATATTCTTTAAAAAACCACTCTTATTGGTTTGAGGATCCTTAGAAAATATTCTTTAAAAAATCCTCGCCCCATTTATCAGTTGGTAGCTAAAAAAATATTCTGTATGATTATATTGGTCCGTTAAAAATACTCTTAAAAATTATATATTTAACTGGAAGGGGGAGTATAAAAATGTTAAAGATAAGCTAGGGGTTTTCTTGGAATTTCGGAATTTCCTCAGTCGTATACACCCATTTTTCATGTATATTTTATTTTTGTTTTATTAATTTTAGTGTGTGTTTTTTGTAAACCGCAATGGAATTAATGTGTATTAATTTTATCGCTTATATTTATTAACATCGAAGGAATGTGATGTTGTAAACTCGTTGTTATTGTTATTTGTGTATTTTTATAAGGCCCCCATATTAAGAGGGATATTCCCACCTATATAACATATAGAGTTCTTTGTTATTGTAGTGTTATTTGTCAACCATTTGAATTGACAGATAAAATATTGTAAATAGAATTGTAATACAAAGAATAACACTTCCAGACCTATATATACACCTGGCGAACAAACCTATGGCCATCAATGGCTTAATTGAATTGGAAAATTATTAGCGGGATTATTTTCTGGACTATTATAATCCGAAAAATGTTATGTGTACTTTGTTCTAGACAAAGAAATGGTGGAGTGATAAGAAATCGAAGCTGATGTGGATTTTTGAACAAGGTGATTAAGTTACCCGACACATGTCGAGTTTTTATTGGATGAAGCAAAAATATGAAAAACTTCTAGACAAAAAACGTATGTATTTTTAAAAGGTCAATATTTTTAAATCTTTTTAAAGCGTGGCAAGCGTGGATTTTTAAAGAATATTTTCAAGGATTGTAAGACCTATAAGCGTCCTCAGACCAATAGAAGTGGATTAAAAAAAAATGTCAAGAATCCTCAGACCAATAATAAATATTTTTCAAGCACCACCTGAACAATAAGTGTAGATTTTTAAAGAATATTTTTCAAGTATCCTCAGACCAATAAGCGTGGATTTTTTAAAGAATATTTTTCAAGTATCCTCAGACCAATAAGCGTGGATTTTTTAAAGAATATTTTCCAAGTATCCTCAGACCAATAAGCGTGGATTTTTAATAAATATTTTTCAAGCTCCACCTGAACAATAAGTGTAGATTTTTAAGGAATATTTTTCAAGGACCCTCTGGCCAATAAGCGTGGATTTTTTAAAGAATATTTTCCAAGTATCCTCAGACCAATAAGCGTGGATTTTTAAGGAATATTTTTCAAGGACCCTCTGGCCAATAAGCGTTGATTTGTTAAAGAATATTTTTCAAGGGCCCTCAGAGCAATAAGTGTGGATTTTTAATAAATAGGGTCCTCAGCCCGAGAAGTATGGATTTTTTAAAGAATATTTTTCAAGGACCATCTGACCAATAAGTCTGAATCTTTTTTAAGAATATTTTTCAAGGATTCTCAGACCATTAAGCGTGGATGGATTAAAGAATATTTTTCAAGGATTGTCAGACCAATAAGCGTGGATTTTTTAAAGAATATTTTTCAAGGATCCTCAGAGGAATAAGCGTGGATTTTTTAGAGAATATTTTTTAAGGATCCTCAGAGGAAAAAGCGTGGATTTTTCAAAGAATATTTTCCAAGTATCCTCAGACCAATAAGCGTGGATTTTTTAAAGAATATTTTCCAAGTATCCTCAGACCAATAAGCGTGTATTTTTTAAAGAATATTTTCCAAGTATCCTCAGACCAATAAGCGTGGATTTTTTAAAGAATATTTTCCAAGTATCCTCAGACCAATAAGCGTGGATTTTTTAAAGAATATTTTCCAAGTATCCTCAGACCAATAGGCGTGGATTTTTTAAAGAATATTTTCCAAGTATCCTCAGACCAATAAGTCTGAATCTTTTTTAAGAATATTTTTCAAGGATTCTCAGACCATTAAGCGTGGATGGATTAAAGAATATTTTCCAAGTATCCTCAGACCAATAAGCGTGGATTTTTTAAAGAATATTTTCCAAGTATCCTCAGACCAATAAGCGTGGATTTTTTAAAGAATATTTTCCAAGTATCCTCAGACCAATAAGCGTGGATTTTTTAAAGAATATTTTCCAAGTATCCTCAGACCAATAAGCGTGAATTTTTTAAAAAATGTTTTCCAAGTATCCTCAGACCAATAAGCGTGGATTTTTTAAAAAATATTTTCCAAATATCCTCAGACCAATAAGCGTGGATTTTTTAAAAAATATTTTCCAAGTATCCTCAGACCAATAAGCGTGGATTTTTTAAAAAATATTTTCCAAGTATCCTCAGACCAATAAGCGTGGATTTTTTAAAAAAATATTTTTCAAGTATCCTCAGACCAATAAGCGTGGATTTTTTAAAGAATATTTTCCAAGTATCCTCAGACCAATAAGCGTGGATTTTTTAAAGAATATTTTCCAAGTATCCTCAGACCAATAAGCGTGGATTTTTTAAAGAATATTTTCCAAGTATCCTCAGACCAATAAGCGTGGATTTTTTAAAGAATATTTTCCAAGTATCCTCAGACCAATAAGCGTGGATTTTTTAAAGAATATTTTCCAAGTATCCTCAGACCAATAAGTCTGAATCTTTTTTAAGAATATTTTTCAAGGATTCTCAGACCATTAAGCGTGGATGGATTAAAGAATATTTTCCAAGTATCCTCAGACCAATAAGCGTGGATTTTTTAAAGAATATTTTCCAAGTATCCTCAGACCAATAAGCGTGGATTTTTAAAGAATATTTTCCAAGTATCCTCAGACCAATAAGCGTGGATTTTTTAAAGAATATTTTCCAAGTATCCTCAGACCAATAAGCGTGGATTTTTTAAAGAATATTTTCCAAGTATCCTCAGACCAATAAGTCTGAATCTTTTTTAAGAATATTTTTCAAGGATTCTCAGACCATTAATCGTGGATGGATTAAAGAATATTTTCCAAGTATCCTCAGACCAATAAGCGTGGATTTTTTAAAGAATATTTTCCAAGTATCCTCAGACCAATAAGCGTGGATTTTTTAAAGAATATTTTCCAAGTATCCTCAGACCAATAAGCGTGGATTTTTTAAAGAATATTTTCCAAGTATCCTCAGACCAATAAGCGTGAATTTTTTAAAAAATGTTTTCCAAGTATCCTCAGACCAATAAGCGTGGATTTTTTAAAAAATATTTTCCAAATATCCTCAGACCAATAAGCGTGGATTTTTTAAAAAATATTTTCCAAGTATCCTCAGACCAATAAGCGTGGATTTTTTAAAAAATATTTTCCAAGTATCCTCAGACCAATAAGCGTGGATTTTTTAAAAAATTTTCTTGAAGGACTTCAGGAACAATAAGCGTGGATTTTTTAAAAAATATTTTCGTGGATTTTTTAAAGAATATTTTTTCCAAGTATCCTCAGACCAATAAGCGTGGATTTTTTAAAAAATATTTTCCAAGTATCCTCAGACCAATAAGCGTGGATTTTTTAAAGAATATTTTCCAAGTATCCAATAAGCAGAATATTTTCCAAGTAAGACCAATAAGCGTGGATTTTTTAAAGAATATTTTCCAAGTATCCTCAGACCAATAAGCGTGGATTTTTTAAAGAATATTTTCCAAGTATCCTCAGACCAATAAGCGTGGATTTTTTAAAGAATATTTTCCAAGTATCCTCAGACCAATAAGCGTGGATTTTTTAAAGAATATTTTCCAAGTATCCTCAGACCAATAAGCGTGGATTTTTTAAAGAATATTTTCCAAGTATCCTCAGACCAATAAGCGTGGATTTTTTAAAGAATATTTTCCAAGTATCAGACCAATAAGCGTGGATTTTTTAAAGAATATTTTCCAAGTATCCTCAGACCAATAAGCGTGGATTTTTTAAAGAATATTTTCCAAGTATCCTCAGACCAATAAGCGTGGATTTTTTAAAGAATATTTTCCAAGTATCCTCAGACCAATAAGCGTGGATTTTTTAAAGAATATTTTCCAAGTATCCTCAGACCAATAAGCGTGGATTTTTTAAAGAATATTTTTCAAGTATCCTCAGACCAATAAGCGTGGATTTTTTAATAAATATTTTCCAAGTATCCTCAGACCAATAAGCGTGGATTTTTTAAAAAATATTTTCCAAGTATCCTCAGACCAATAAGCGTGGATTTTTTAAAAAATATTTTCCAAGTATCCTCAGACCAATAAGCGTGGATTTTTTAAAGAATATTTTTCAAGGATCCTCAGAGGAATAAGCGTGGATTTTTTAAAGAATATTTTCCAAGAACCTCAGACCAATAAGCGTGGATTTTTTAAAGAATATTTTCCAAGTATCCTCAGACCAATAAGCGTGGATTTTTTAAAGAATATTTTCCAAGTATCCTCAGACCAATAAGCGTGGATTTTTAAAGAATATTTTCCAAGTATCCTCAGACCAATAAGCGTGGATTTTTTAAAGAATATTTTCCAAGTATCCTCAGACCAATAAGCGTGGATTTTTTAAAGAATATTTTCCAAGTATCCTCAGACCAATAAGCGTGGATTTTTAAAGAATATTTTCCAAGTATCCTCAGACCAATAAGCGTGGATTTTTTAAAGAATATTTTCCAAGTATCCTCAGACCAATAAGCGTGGATTTTTAAAGAATATTTTCCAAGTATCCTCAGACCAATAAGCGTGGATTTTTTAAAGAATATTTTTAAGGACCAACATTAAATAAATTGTAAATTTTCAAATATATTTTTTAAGAATCATCATTCTAATAATTTTTGCGAACTAACGGCATTGTTACTCATCAAGTGGAAATTAAATTAAATTTAATTATGAATTCGGAATATTTTTCATTCAGGGTCTGAATGAAAAATATTCCGAATTCATAATTAAATTTAATTCATAATTAAATTCCATTATGTTCATTGATTTTATTATCAATGAATTTTCTCAAATGCGCAAATTGTAAAATTTTTTATGAATTAAAACGATAGAGGATTCAGTTTTCATTGAGTTGTATGCAAATTCAAAATCCTTCCTATAGAATTCCTATGTGAAAAAATATTTATTCTACGAAAACATCTGGGAACTTGTGTGAAACTTTCCATTGCATAATTTTGTTTTTATTCTCTGAAATAATTATAAATTCATTTCCCCTTTTGTTTTATTTTGTTTTACCATAGATTAAAATAGGAACGAGTATAATTATTTCCCAAAGTAATGGTTTAAATGCACTTTGCATTTTATGCAGTATTTTTATAATATCTGAAACTGTAATAATATTTATCACCGGTTGTTGTGAATATTTTTACATTCACTATTTACTGAAAAAGGAAGGTCTTTCAGCACACAAACAATAACAATTGAGGGGGATTGAAAGAACAAAAGTTAAATATTAGATAAAAAAGAAAGGTGTTTTCTTAGACCAAATTCTTAGACTATAGCTCTTAAAATCCAGGTGGACTATCTTGGGGGCCATTAAGGCTCCCTTAAAATCATAAGCATACATTTTTTAAAGAATATTTTTCAGGGATCCTTAAATCAATAAGCATGGATTTTTTAAGAATATTTTTAAGGATCTTCAGAGCAGCAAGCGTGGATTTTTTTAAGAATTTATTTGGAATATTTATCTTAGGTCATTCAGAAGTTTCTACTGATTTAATTATTTAATTATTAATTAATTATTTTGTAATAATTGAACACGTCATTGACCTCTCACCTTTCAATGTGATTAACCTAAGTACGAATTTGTTTATACATTACTAGTATAAAAACAAAACAAAATTTAAATACAAAAAAAAAAAAACTTAACAAATGAATCAACTTTGTAATAACAAAAGGTAAGTATTTTCAAAATCCCCAATTATAATTAAAAACTAATTAAGCATTAAAGATTTTTTGTAATATGTCTGGGCACACTGTCTGGCGCGTTGTTGATGCAGTTTATTTTTTATTAATTCATGAATTCACTTTTTCATTTATTTTGTTTTGATGGTTGTTTTTTTTCAAAAAGGGGGTAATGGCCAGCCAGGTTTAAACCTTATTTTGCGTTTAAATTTCGTCACAGCAATAATTGATTTATTTTCTATGGAATTTTTGAAAATTTTTTTCTTCGCTGAACATCGAAGTAAACAAAAATTATATATTTAATAAATAATTTAATTTTGAAACAATAACGACGTTCAACATTTGATATTACATCAGCAGTTTAAAATAAGACACGGTTAAAATATTAAATTAAATAAAAAATTTTGATTTTTTCAAAAATGACAGGTGTTGTTATATGTGTATGTACAAACATATATGTATTTTAAGGACAATCAATTCCGTGAACATGAATTAATTAGAGAATATTTTTTTCAATGTCCAACAACTTTGTTATTTTAAAGAAAAAAAATTAAAGGCCACCGGAGCCATTAACATTGATGACCCTTAAATTTTCCATAATCCTGCAGGTTTAAAGAATAGTTTTTATAGGACCAAAATAACCTTTTCAAGAATGGACACAACCATAAACATTTTTTTTATATTTACGTAAACGAACACAACCATAAACGTCGATTTAAAAAAAAACAAACACGGCCAAAAACCTAAATTTGTTAAGAATATCTTTCAAGGACCTATATAAATGTAGATTTAAAGCCATAAGCGTGGATTTTTAAAGAATATTTTTTGAGAGGCTGTCTGAACCAATATTGCTAATTTTAAACGAATATTTCCATGGACTATCACAAGCACAAGCGTGGATTTTTTCAAGAATTTTTGCTTGAGTCCTAGTGTAAGCGTGGATTTTTAAAGAATGTTTTTTCAGGGATCCTCAGACCAATACGCGTGGATTTTCTAAAGAATATTTTTCAAGAATCCTCAGACCAATAAACGTTGACTTTTCAAGGAATATTTTTCAAGGACCCTTTCACAAATAAGCGTGGATTTTTTAAAGAATATTTTTTAAGTATCCTCAGACCAAAGGGCGTGAATTTTTTAAAGAATATTTTCAAGGACCATCTGACCAATAAGCGTGGATTTTTTAAAGAATATTTTGCAAGGACCATCTCTGCTGTAAGCGTGGATTTTTTAAAAAATATTTTGCAAGGACCATCTCTGCTGTAAGCGTGGATTTTTTAAAGAATATTTTGCAAGGACCATCTCTGCTGTAAGCGTGGATTTTTTAAAGAATATTTTTCAAGTGGATTTAAAGCCATAAGCGTGGATTTTTAAAGAATATTTTTTGAGATATAATCTGAGCCCAAGACGTGGATTTTTTAAAGAATATTTTTTTGAGATATAATCTGAGCCCAAGGCGTGGATTTTTTAAAGAATATTTTTTTGAGATATAATCTGAACCCAAGGCGTGGATTTTTTAAAGAATATTTTTTTGAGATATAATCTGAACCCAAGGCGTGGATTTTTTAAAGAATATTTTTTTGAAATAGCATTTGAGCCCAAGGCGTGGATTTTTTAAAGAATATTTTTTTGAAATAGCATTTGAGCCCAAGGCGTGGATTTTTTAAAGAATATTTTTTGAAATATCATCTGAGCCCAAGGCGTGGATTTTTTAAAGAATATTTTTTTGAAATAACATCTGAGCCCAAGGCGTGGATTTTTTAAAGAATATTTTTTTGAAATAACATCTGAGCCCAAGGCGTGGATTTTTTAAAGAATATTTTTTTGAAATAACATCTGAGCCCAAGGCGTGGATTTTTTAAAGAATATTTTTTTGAAATAACATCTGAGCCCAAGGCGTGGATTTTTTAAAGAATATTTTTTTGAAATAACATCTGAGCCCAAGGCGTGGATTTTTTAAAGAATATTTTTTTGAAATAACATCTGAGCCCAAGGCGTGGATTTTTTAAAGAATATTTTTTTGAAATAACATCTGAGCCCAAGGCGTGGATTTTTTAAAGAATATTTTTTTGAAATAACATCTGAGCCCAAGGCGTGGATTTTTTAAAGAATATTTTTTTGAAATAACATCTGAGCCCAAGGCGTGGATTTTTTAAAGAATATTTTTTTGAAATAACATCTGAGCCCAAGGCGTGGATTTTTTAAAGAATATTTTTTTGAAATAACATCTGAGCCCAAGGCGTGGATTTTTTAAAGAATATTTTTTTGAAATAACATCTGAGCCCAAGGCGTGGATTTTTTAAAGAATATTTTTTTGAAATAACATCTGAGCCCAAGGCGTGGATTTTTTAAAGAATATTTTTTTGAAATAACATCTGAGCCCAAGGCGTGGATTTTTTAAAGAATATTTTTTTGAAATAACATCTGAGCCCAAGGCGTGGATTTTTTAAAGAATATTTTTTTGAAATAACATCTGAGCCCAAGGCGTGGATTTTTTAAAGAATATTTTTTTGAAATAACATCTGAGCCCAAGGCGTGGATTTTTTAAAGAATATTTTTTTGAAATAACATCTGAGCCCAAGGCGTGGATTTTTTAAAGAATATTTTTTTGAAATAACATCTGAGCCCAAGGCGTGGATTTTTTAAAGAATATTTTTTTGAAATAACATCTGAGCCCAAGGCGTGGATTTTTTAAAGAATATTTTTTTGAAATAACATCTGAGCCCAAGGCGTGGATTTTTTAAAGAATATTTTTTTGAAATAACATCTGAGCCCAAGGCGTGGATTTTTTAAAGAATATTTTTTTGAAATAACATCTGAGCCCAAGGCGTGGATTTTTTAAAGAATATTTTTTTGAAATAACATCTGAGCCCAAGGCGTGGATTTTTTAAAGAATATTTTTTTGAAATAACATCTGAGCCCAAGGCGTGGATTTTTTAAAGAATATTTTTTTGAAATAACATCTGAGCCCAAGGCGTGGATTTTTTAAAGAATATTTTTTTGAAATAACATCTGAGCCCAAGGCGTGGATTTTTTAAAGAATATTTTTTTGAAATAACATCTGAGCCCAAGGCGTGGATTTTTTAAAGAATATTTTTTTGAAATAACATCTGAGCCCAAGGCGTGGATTTTTTAAAGAATATTTTTTTGAAATAACATCTGAGCCCAAGGCGTGGATTTTTTAAAGAATATTTTTTTGAAATAACATCTGAGCCCAAGGCGTGGATTTTTTAAAGAATATTTTTTTGAAATAACATCTGAGCCCAAGGCGTGGATTTTTTAAAGAATATTTTTTTGAAATAACATCTGAGCCCAAGGCGTGGATTTTTTAAAGAATATTTTTTTGAAATAACATCTGAGCCCAAGGCGTGGATTTTTTAAAGAATATTTTTTTGAAATAACATCTGAGCCCAAGGCGTGGATTTTTTAAAGAATATTTTTTTGAAATAACATCTGAGCCCAAGGCGTGGATTTTTTAAAGAATATTTTTTTGAAATAACATCTGAGCCCAAGGCGTGGATTTTTTAAAGAATATTTTTTTGAAATAACATCTGAGCCCAAGGCGTGGATTTTTTAAAGAATATTTTTTTGAAATAACATCTGAGCCCAAGGCGTGGATTTTTTAAAGAATATTTTTTTGAAATAACATCTGAGCCCAAGGCGTGGATTTTTTAAAGAATATTTTTTTGAAATAACATCTGAGCCCAAGGCGTGGATTTTTTAAAGAATATTTTTTTGAAATATCATGTGATATTAAATAAATATATATTTGTTTATGAACATGGAGTTTTTTTTAATATTTTATTTACCAATTTTTCACAATTTCTTAAAGTATTTCCGCTTTTTGAAATAATTTTTTTGACGTCAGTAGTACATCTAATGGTTCCATGTTCCATCCATCCTCTCGTGACATGTTTATCTACGTAACACAATGTACTTATATATTCCTAGTCTTTGCTCCTTCATAGACGGAAAGACAGACAGACAAGATTTTGTTGTCTAGATAAACAACAAATGATTGTGAATTCTATAGAAACAAAAGGGTTAACAGTTGTGTTTGTATAGACATCTATTTATTTAATATTGGTAAATAATTTGCAATATCTGAAATGAAATTGACATGCCAGATGCAAGTGAATTGCAAGTTCATAGAGAAACATATTAAACATTTATTACACAATGTAATTGATGCAGAGCTGTGACAATGCAGTGTAGAGATGTCGATACAGTTTGTAATATTTGGAATTTCGTATTCATATATATTTTACATACGGGGGTTTTTGTAGTATTAAAGTCTTAATTGTCAACAAATATATTTCAAAGTTTATAAACCTACAACCTATTTTTTCTATTGAAAATTCATGTTAATTATTTTTTAAATATTTGCAGTATGTCTATAAAAATTGCCTTTTAAGTCTATAGAGAATCCCTTCAACTCGTCAATAACAACTTACTTCAGAAAGGCAATAAATGTTCAATTAGCTCGTATATAAAGACTCACTTCAGTTCCCATATACAAACTCCATACTACTCGTCTATATAGACACTTTTCACATCGTCTATAAAGATTTTCTTTAGAAAAAAACATAAAAACACATATTAATGATTTTTAAAATATTTTTTTGTTTTTGCAGTTTGTCTGAAATTAATTATAAAATTAATTTAACTAGTATGCAAT
>NW_026889633.1:0-12903 GCF_032173495.1 Musca vetustissima
TGTGGAAATTCGTATTTGTGTGTACGAAAAGTACTAGAACGGCACTAGATTTGGGTGAACGGAGGGACCGGGAAACCTAAAATTTGGAATAATGGTTTCTTTTAGAATATAGAATTAAGGTATGGAAGCATAGTACGTATGTGTACTAAATGTTACTATATTTGGTACAACTTGATTAAGTGGATAGAGTTGGACTCCAGAATTTTGGAATTAAAATTACTTTTGAAGTGTAGGATTGACGTAGTTTAATTATTAAAAAAAGTACTAAATGGTACCAATGGATAGAGTTGAGATCCTGAAATTTTGATTAAATTAATATTACTGTTGGAGTGCAGGATTGAAATATGTCGGTAGTTTTGAAAATTTGTCATTTCGTGTACTAAATGGTACCAAAATTTGGTACAGTTTAGATCAGAGTGAATGGATAGAGATGGAAAACATAAATTTAAAATGCAAATCACAGAATTAAGGTAGTATTGGAATTTCGTACTCTTGGATACGAGAAGCACTAAATGGTACTAACTATAAAAAAAAAATTGGAATCAGAATTAAGGGTGGAGTGGAGGATTGAGATATGGAGGTAGTTTTGAAAATGCATGATTATGTGTACTAAATGGTACTAAGTTTATTTCGATTGGGATAAAAAATTTAAATTTGAAAATAAAATTACTGTTAGAGTACAGGATTGAGACAGTGTTGACAATTCAAACTTAAAGTATGAAAAGTACTAAGTGGTACTAAACATGCTATCATTTGGATTTATGTGAACAGATAGGTATGGGTTTCTGAAATTTATGAATAAATTTATGTTGGAGTGTGGTAAACGGATAGAGCTGGAATCCTTAAATGTGGACTAAATGTTATTATTGGGGAACATGACTGGGGTAGTTTTGGAAATTCGTACTTATGGGTACGAAAAGCACAAAATTTGGTACAAATTGGACGTTGGTGGACGGGTAGAATTCGAATCCCGAAAGTTACAACTTAGGTTACTGTGGGAGTGTAGATTTGATAAAGTTTGGAATATGGGTACGAAAAGTACAGAATGGTACCTAATCTGGTACAATTTGGTTTTTGATGAACAGACAGAGCTGGAATTTTTAAATTTTGACTTACGATTACTATTTGAAATAAGGATTGAGGTATATTTGGAAATTCGTACTTATGAGTACGAAAAGTACTAAATTTGGACTTTGGTGGAATTAATATTACTGTTAGAGTTTTAGAAATTCTATATATTTGGAACCATTGATGGTACTATATTTGGAACCATTTGGGTTTGGTTGGACCCTGCGATTTAGAATTTATATTACTGTTGAAGTGCAGTATTTAGCTATAGAGATAATTATGGAAACATTCGTGTTTTGTACGAATAGTAAATAGAATAGCAAATGCACTAAATTTCGATTTCGGCAACGGAATCTCATTATATGAATAGAATCACATTCTATGTCATGTACAGGTCGCATTTATGATCCGAATTGGGAATTGAAATTTGGCATACGTCACATATTTGGCCCAAGGACCCTATTTAAATTGGGAAAAATCTGTTCAAATTTACATATAGTTCCCATATATATTTTAGTCCGATTTTAGGTAAATAGTGCACCAAACTTCGATTTACACAAAATTAGGCACAGCGGGCTGAATTACGTCTAGAACGATGTGTGTTAAACATCGTGAAAATCGGTTCCGATTTAGATATAGCTCCCATATATATCTTCGTCCGATTTAATGTAAATGGTGTACCAAAGTCCCTATATATCTTTCGACTTGCACGAAATTTTGCATGGGGTACTTTACTACTTTCCTTACTGGTTTTAATCTGTTTAATGGAAGTAAGAGAGATTTCCGAAAATAGTGCTTATTGTATGAAGAGTACTAAATCGCAAACTATAGTAAAACAAATTTATATTATTTACGATACCATATGAAATATTTTTTGTATTCCCTTTCCGCATACGAAGTAGCGGGCACTTTGCTAGTAAAAAATATAGGAAACAACATGTACATCAGCAGTATCTTATGAACAGCTTAACACATGCACACACTTCACATCAATTAACGTACATAGCTAAATCTCCTTTCTTTCTTTCCCCTTGCATAAAATGGGAGGGGAGAAAAGAACGATTAACAACAAATAATAATTGCATAATGCCATAAAGTACATCAAGGTCCAACTGTCAAACTTCAAATGTCCCTTATTTCTTAAATCCTTAAAACGTCAAAGAATGAAGCAAGAAGAATATCATATACCCCGCACAAGTATGAGAGATTTGACACTTCAACAATTTACAATTCCTTGTCATACGAATAAAAACACAGTCACATACAAAGACGGACATGGAATCATAGTTCCACAATTGTACTGTTACAATTGGGGTCCATATGTCCTGTCATTTGAATGTAAAACGACAAGTGCTATATTAAAAAGGGTTAACACACACATATATGCGTACATACATATACGCACATTTATGGATCTACTAATTCTTGTGATAAATGCACACACATGCACAAAATGTAACAACAGCAAAAACAACAATACAAGGACTCACTCGGGTATGTTATTGTTGTTTTGTTTTCTACAACAAGAGCAGTGAGTAATAAACCAGGTTTGGTAGAACTTGTTTTTTGTTAACTCCCACATATACATATAACACATTGTATGCATTGCCTGTCATTAGCAGTGTAACAGCATCATCATCAGCGTCGTCGACATTCTCATTCAGACATTGCCCGTACTCAAGTGTTGTTTTGTAAAGGACTCTCTGTTACACTTCAGCAAGCAGGCAGACAGACAACAATTCCAAGGCCCGAAAAAAGGACATTATTGAATTTATGAAAAAATATTATGGAATTTATGAAAAAATAGAAACAACAAAAGACGTGCCTTTGAAGGTGAAATAAAAAATTAAATTGGCTTTAATTTCATACTTTTGTAATGTCATGTCTAGTTTGTTCTAGCACGTACTACAAACATAGGTAAAGCCGGTAACAAAAAGGAAATTAAAATAAATTGAGAAAATATAACAAATATTTAATTACAAAACATACACACACCTGATGTTTTTTCGTCATGCACAAAAATAAGGAAAGCAAATTATAGTCTTAGATTATTTATAGCCTCCAGGCAAAGAAACTCATCTTACCATTTGTCATCAAAAATAATTTCTTATTTTATGAGATTGTACTATTTAGCCATCTCATCTTGAAAAATACCATCTCAGAGGCATTTGCCATCATCAACATCTTCATAATCTGCCTTCTAATTGCCGTTGCCTCTGCCTCTTTCACGAAAAAGCTAGAAAAATGGCATAAATTCACACAGTTTTTGGTTTGGGATGACAAGGAAATTTTGTTCGAGGCTAGGTCAGCATTTTGGTTATTATGCTGTCTTTCTTCCTTTTTATACCCTTCACCACACTGTGGTACACGGTATTATGTCTTTGTGCATATGTTTGTAACAGGCAAAAGGAATCGAGATAGACCCATAGTTACTTTCGAGAATATGCATAGAATCACTTTCTGAGTCGATTTACGCATGTCCGTCCGTCCGTCCGTCCATGTATTTTTGTGAACAAAGTACAGGTCGCATTTATGATCCGATTTGGATGAAATTTAGCACAGTTCACTTATTTGGCCCAGGGACGAACCCTACTGAAATTGAGAAAAATCGGTTCAGATTTAGATATAGTTCCCATATATATTTTCGTCCGATTTAAGGTAAATGGTACACCAAAGTCCCCATATATCGTCCGATTTGCACGAAATTTGGCACAGCGTAATGAATTAAGCCTAGAATAATGTCTGCCAAGTTTCCTAAAAATCGGTTCAGATTTAGATATAGCTCCCATATATAGTTTCGTCCGATTTTATGTTAATGGTGCACCAAAGTCCCTATATATCGTTCGATTTGCACGAAATTTGGCACAGCGTAATGAATTAAGCCTAGAATGATGTCTGCCAAGTTATCGGTCCAGATTTAGATATAGCTCCCATATATATTTTCGTCCGATTTTATGTAAATGGTGCACCAAAGTCCCTATATATCTTTCGATTTGCAAGAAATTTGGCAAAACGTACGTAATTGAACTTAGAGTGATGTCTGCCAAGCTTCGTGAAAATCGGTCCAGAGTTAGATATAGCTCCCATATATTTTCGTCCGATTTAAGGTAAATGGTACACCAAAGTCCCCATATATCGTCCGATTTGCACGAAATTTGGCACAGCGTAATGAATTAAGCCTAGAATGATGTCTGCCAAGTTTCCTGAAAATCGGTTCAGATTTAGATATAGCTCCCATATATAGTTTCGTCCGATTTTATGTAAATGGTGCACCAAAGTCCCTATATATCGTTCGATTTGCACGAAATTTGGCACAGCGTAATGAATTAAGCCTAGAATGATGTCTGCCAAGTTTCCTGAAAATCGGTCCAGATTTAGATATAGCTCCCATATATATTTCCCATTTCGTCCGATTTTATGTAAGTGATGCACCAAAGTCCCTATATATATTTCGATTTGCACGAAATTTGGCATAACGTACTTAATAGAGCCTAGAGTGCTTTATGCCAAGTTTCCTGGAATGATGTGTGCTGAGTTTCTTGAAAATCGGTTCAGATAAGATATATATATATATATATATATATATATATATCAGATTTAATGTAAATAATGCACCAAAGTTCTAATATTGCATAGATCGATTGATTTTAAGTAATTGACACACCAAGGAACCAATATATGATTGAAAGAACAAAACGTACTGAAATTAGTTTAACCCAAGCTGTGAAAAGTTTCGATGAAATCGGTTCAAATTTGGATATAGATTCCATATATATTTTCATCTAAGGTAATTGGTGCTTTTAAGACCCTATATATCTTTGCACGAAATTTGGCATAGCGTGCTGAATTGCGTCTATAATAATGTGTGCCAAGTTTCATGAAAATCGGTTCAGATGTATATAAAGCTCCCATATATATATACATATAGTCGCCCGATTTTAGGTAAATGGTACACCAAAGTCTTTGAAAATCATTCCATTTGCACGAAATTTGTCATAGCGTACTGAATTAAGTTTAGAATGACGTGAGCTAAATTTCGTGAAAATCGGTTCAGATTTAAATGTAGCTCCCATATATATTTTCGTCCGGTTTTATGTAATTGGTGCATCGATAGGATACATCTTAGGATACATCTGTTGAATATACCCAAAGTGGTGAAGGGTATCATATAGTCGGCCCAGTCCGACTTTACTACTTTCCTTACTGGTTTAATAAGCAATATATTCTAATTTTTTATTTAGAATTTTATAGGTGGCTGTAATTCTAGATTTATGTTGTCAAGACGGTAAATAGGGAAAAAAATAAATTTCCAAACCCAAACAAGTGAATTTGTTGTAATTTTATACGTATATCTGTGTGAGTATTCGCTTGAGCGTGAATATGTTAGCATTTGTAAGGTTTACTGGTGTTTGTTTTAAATTAATTAATAAAATATATATGTATATGTATATACGTACCAGTAACATATACACCTTTGGACCAATCGATATGAGCGTTTGTCAATTTGTGAGGGATCCAACGAGAACAAAAAAAAAAATCCAAGGATGTCTCAATCATACCTTTTGTTAGACGATCCTGATAGTCGAATTCTTATGCCAAAAATGTCAAACTTTTTAAAAAAAAAATGAAAGATTTTTAAAATTTTTTTAAAAAATCCACGATTTGAACGTTATGGATGCCGTTGAAACATATGATTCAGAAGAATCTATGCTTATTAATATTTAGAAAAAACATGATTATGTCATTTAAAAGTATTCTCTTAAAAGATCTACGCATTTAATGCTTAAAGTCCTTCAAATAAACATATTTTAAAGCTTAAACAGAAAAGTAGTTCAATCCACCCCTTTACTAATGATAGACCTTGAATTATATACTAATGTAATCGCTCGCTGTTTTTCATAAAACGTTAATCTTCTTCCTTTTCATACCATATATCTCCATCTCCATCCTCTCCCGATCCAATACTTTGATTTTGTAAATCAAAAAATTTTCAATCAATTACCATTGAAAATATCATATCCCCGTGACCATATTAAAAAAACTAAATACCCCAATATTATAGTTACGACATTATCTCCCCTCTTCTCCCCCACTCTTCCTTCCCAATGCATAAAAAACCCTATTTCTTTTGCACGTTTTCTTGCAGAAATTCGTAAAAAGATTTTTTATTAGTTTCTTTGCTGCATCAACAGAAAAATAAAATCATGGGCTGACTGCATTAGGAAGAGGAACGAGAACATTTAAAGAAGAACGACAACCAGATGAACACTGTTGCAAAAGCGGAAAAGTATATAAAACTATTTAATTTGCTATAAAAAATCGAGAAGAAAATTATGAGAAAAATGAAACTTCTCTATCATAAATACTTTTTTGTTGAAAACTATCATCGCCACCACTACTACGCCAAACACTTGGCTAAGTGAAGAGTGTTGGCCGGTCATCGAGTCAACACAATTTAAAAGTGGCAAACAATTTAATGGAAAAATATATGGAGGAGGAGGTGGTGAGTGACATTTTGATAACAGGGACAAAATGTGCCATTTTTATAACTTTGTTTTCATCTTCAGTTTTAGTAGAATTCGTAAAGTTAAGCATTTTGTTCGCTTCGTCCACCCGATTTCCCCCAAGTTGTTTTATTTCACGTACTCCACCTTTAGATGTAAAGGTAATGAAAGTTGTCCCTATATTTGAGCAAGTTTTTCTTGAAGAAAATCACGTACAATGGAAATTGTTTTGTTTTGGGACGTTTTCTATAAGGTTTTGTTTGTAAGTTTCTCTTTATATTATCCTTGTTGGTTGGTTATCCATGGCTCCTTTGGCTATTTCTGATAAGTGATAAGGAAGGAATAAAAAGTAAAATTGCAGTACGTACTAAGTAATCGAAATACTTGTTAAATGATAATTATAAAGTTGAATGGAAATAGTCATAATATGTGCAATGAAAAATATTTCACTTTGACCAATGAGAACCCGTAAGGAAAGTAGCAAAGTCGGACTGGGCCGACTATTTGATCCCACTTTGGGTATATTCTTCACACTCATGTGTATCCTAACAGACGTCGTCTTTTCGAAGGAACATTGACATGAAATTGAACGAACTTAAATATGCGACCTTTATCTATCAGTAAATCGACTAACACAACACATGCCATTCGGCAACCTATTCTAAATTTTGTAAATAGATCTAAAGCAAATATTACACACGCTAATTAGTAAGCTAACAGACGTCCATTGAATCCTTCGAAAAGGCGATCTATTGATTATCAATTGTACAATCAACTTGAATATGTCGAAATTATATATGGAAGCTATGCTATATCTAAACCTTAACCGATTTCAATGAAACTTACCACTTATACTAATTTTACTTATACTAATTTTTGTACGTTGTGTCAATCGGAATAGCTATGGGTCTTTAGTGCACCTATATAGCTATATGTACATTTGAACCGATTTCAAGAAAACCTGACACACGAAAGGTTATAGCAACTTCAGTACATTGTACAAAATTGTGTGCCGGTCGGTCAAACTTTGGGTGCAAAATTTACATTAAATCAGACGAAATAAGATATGGTAGCTATATCTAGATCTGAACCGATTTTAACGAAACAACACACATCATGCTGGATATAGTTCAGTACCTTAAGCCAAATTTCGTGCAAATAGAAAGATATATAGGAACTTTGAAGACCAATTTACCTTAAATCGGACGAAAATATATATGGATCTATAACTAAATCTGAACCGATTTTCTCGAAACTTGACACACAGACTCAATTCAGAACACTTTGCAAAATTTCGTGTAAATCGAAAGATATGTAGGGACTTTTGTGAACCATTTACATAAAATCGGACGAAAATATATATGGGAGCTATATCTAAATCTGAACCGATTTTCACGAAACTTAGCGCACATTATTCTGGACCTAATTCAGTACCCTTTCGCAAATTTAATGCAAATAGAATTATATGTCGAGATTTTGGAGAGCCATTTACCCAAAATCGGACGAAAATATATATGGGAGCTATATCTAAATCTGAACCGATTTTCACGAAATTTAGCACACATCATTCTAGAGTTAATTCAGCTCGCTGTGCCAAAATTCGTGCAGATTGAATAATTTTCAGGGACTTTGGTGTACCATATACATAAAATCTGAACCGATTTTCAGCTCCACTATATGTGGAGCTATATCTAAATCTGAACCGATTTTTCCCAATTTCAATAGGGTTTGGCCAAATAAGTGACGTATGCCAAATTTTATCCAATTCGGGTAATAAATACGACCTGTACTTGGTTTACAATTTAACATGGACAGACAGACTGACATGCATAAATCGACTTAAAAAGTGATTCTATGCATATTCTCAAAAGGAACCATTTGTCTATCTCTTTTCCTTTTTCCTGTTACAAACATATTGTAACAAAAATCCATTTTTTGCAACGTTATAACAACGGAGAGTCCCATATTTGCAAATAAAAAAATGCGATGTAAGAAATAGGAAAAAAAGACCTTGAACTTGAACTAGAAAAGCAAAACCTGTTTTCTGTTGGCCTTGGATTAGAGCAGAGAGGATTCCGTTTTCTACGTCATTATTCGCACTCAACAGACATTGAACGGACCAAGATGAGTGTATACGGGAACGAAATGAGAAACGAAATATTTCTGTGGTGGGTAGTGAGTGTGAATGTGAGAGAGCGAAAAAAATCTCGTTTCTCCTCTACATCTTCTAACTCGACACAGAGATTGTACCGTTGATTTTTTTTTCTGATTTTGGTGGTAGACAGAACAAAGCAAAAAAATTATCGATAGAGGAGTAGTTTAGAAACAACGATAGAGTGGAGATCGTGATTCCTGCGTTAATTTGCTCGATCAGTGTCTGTGCCGTTTTGAATTTAGTTTTTGGTTGGATGAAGTGGATCGCCGAGAAGTGAAAGCCGCATCGCGCTCTTTATTTTTGATTGCAGTGGTGCCTTCCAATTTCTCGCTCCAGGTCCCAAAGCAAATAAATTTCGTCGCTGTGCCTGGACCCGTTCCATCTTCCACAGCCGTCATTTTCTTTGATTGAATGTGTACAACATTTGCCAACTTAAAAAAAACAGGAACCTCTCGGGAACCAAGACAAAAATTCAAATTAAATATAAATCAGCTTGTAAAATTAATTAATAAATAAATAAAAGGCAAATTTTGTTACAATGTGCACAAAGACATAATACCCTTACCACAGTGTGGTGAAGGGTATAAAATCGATTTGAAATTAAGGTGTTTGCAAAGAGAAAAATTATTTCGCAATAATGTCTGCTTGATTGTGTTTGTGTATGTGTGAAATATATGCATTTTAATGAACTGCTAAGCAGCTTAATAATATTGTTAATTGTCTTAGAAGTATATTAAATAATATTTCATATACATTTTACACTTTATCGCCTTAAAACCTCAATTTAATTAGTCTGTATATATACCACAGCGACGGTGTTGTGGGAAATTTTTTCCGTCAAAGTTTAAATGTAGTTCCGTGTAATTTTTTCGATAAAGTGAATACATTGCCTTTTTAATGTATATTCAAAGGCAATAGGTAAATATAAATCCAACCCCGCACCACTGTTTTACATCATTTTAATGAAAATATTACAAACTAATATTTCATTACTCTGGTTAATTCCAAAATTGAAAGTTAAATTAAAACTAATTACTCTTGTGATGATTCATTTTATGAAGATTAATAATACAATTATCTTACTCTCACAGCTAATGCGATTAGAAAATTAATTTTGTAAACTTCAAACTTAGTTTAGTGGAAAAATATTTGCAAATACTAGTAGGTCGTATACGTTTTGACATAAAGTATACGCAACAGACACCATAGGTTGTTATTTCTAAGTGAACTATTAATCCGTTTATATTACAGAAGATTAATAAGTCTTCCCCTAATAAATATCAGAAGGAGTATAATTTCCTCCACAGAATAAGAAACTACATAAGAATTTGAAAGAAAACAAATTAAGGAAAGAATTGGGAAAGAGTTTGAACTATTTGGCGGGTACAAAAATATATTTTTTTTTTTTATTTGAATTTTGCCTTTTAAGGGCAGTGATCATTTGAAAGTAATTTTAAGTGGCTATTTATACTCTTTCGAGTCGAGCTTGATGATCTAAGTTTTGCAATGAAAACGAAAGCCAGGAGAAGAACCTACGTACCACCATTGTGCGACGCGTTTCGCCGTTAGTTAAGCGTCTCCTCAGGAATATTGGGCTATGTGACTTTACAAAGATCGTACGTTGATAACTCGTATTTATTCCGCCATGATGCGAAACTTGTCAAATTTGTCAAAGTTCGACATTTGTCTTCATTCTACGAACAGTCCTATTCAAAGCAGATTTTTGTTGTAGCGATGGATAATTAATCCACACACCTACAATTGCTTCCATGATATACACATGTTTTTGCGCAACCGTTTAGGAAGTGTGTTGATGGCTCAGAACGTTAAGTCGTCTGGGCAACATCTGTGTTGCTTCGAGGACCTAAGTTCGAGCCCTAGCCGTGCTCAGCTGAAATTAATTTTTGTTATTTGAATTTTGCCTTGTAAGGGCAGTGATCATTTGAAAGTAATTTTAAGTGACTATTTATACTCTTTCGAGTCGAGCTTGATAATCTAAGTTTTGCAATGAAAATGAAAGCCAGGAGAAGAACCTACGTACCAAATTTCACGATTTAGAGTTAAGAGTAAACCGGGCATTTACAATTAAAGAAGGTATACTTTCTCCACTTAAATGTCAAAAACAAATTTTACGTGCTATATATTGATTTCAATATAAAAATCAAAAGGACAGTTGAACGTAAACAAAAGGATATATATAATCCTTCAAGAAGCGACAAATAAGATAATGTAAAAACGTTGGATCAAACGAACATGATATTATATTGAAGAAACTTTTGGTGGAATTAGTTCTACAAGGCGTGGTATCTTACTCGGTTACTCCTTCATTAAGTATTTTCTTTTTATTTCAGCTAAGTACATGATTGGTTTACTATACCATGTAAGAATGTCAGAGGAATTCGAATGCATTTCAACTGAAGGAGGATGAAAACCTTGCATTTCATTTGGAGGGGGAGCTTATTTTTAAAAATATTCGAATTCCACATTGAAAGAACTTTTTCTCCTCCTACACTACGCCATCCCTCAAGTCATATAAAATCTCTGTCCACGCCAATCTTCAATAAAAATTGTTAACCGATTACAAAATCTTAAATAAATTATGTATATAGGATGATGAATATGATTCCAAAATGCGGAATACTTATATTAAAGCAATAAGAAAATTGTTTGTGTCCGAAGAGGATAACCCCTCTAATCGATATGTTTCGAAATCTGAGGTAAATTGGGTAATTTCCTGAAAGCTAATTATAAAATTAAATTCTAATAGAAAACTATACTCTTCCTTGACGTCTACAATAGTTCTGTCTGATTTCGAATTCAATAAAGAACTTTCAAAATTCTCGAAAATATTTAAATTTGCAAATTGAAATACAATACTTGCCAAATGATATAAAAATAACTTAAATATTCAAATATTGGCATATCACTTAAAATTCGAGGCGTATACGTTATGACCACACTTATACGCTCCAGGATACCAAAAATAAATCATATCTGCATAAGCTAAATATAATTCAACATAAGAGCAAATCTTTCGTTATAAAAAACAGTTAAGGGGACCCCCCATTCTCCTTCGTTATAAAAAACACTTAAGGGGACCCCCCATTCTCGGGGTCAGCATTTTTTTGATTTAATTCGAATCTACACTAATTCAAGAATGTATCTACAAAATTGTGAAAGTGAAAATCTCAAGAACTCTTGAAGATATATCCGATTTATTGTGTCGGCATCAAGTGACGGCTAAAGGGCTTTTCAAACTTTAAACGCGTTTTTCTCTTTTGTGAATGGCGGGCACGATAACTCAAAAACTAATAACCTAATCGATTCCAAATTTTTACACGTTTCTCTGTGAGTGTATAGCTATCGTATGAACTAGAATTCCGATGTTCCAGTGAGGAGTTATCATGCCCGCCATCAAAAATAAGGACTTCTCTTTAATTACAAAAAACAACAACAAAACAATTACAAATTTTTTTTGTAAATAATTTTTCCTCTCTGTTAAATCTTCAAATATATATGTGCAAAGTTACAAACCTTAACAAGCATTGGTATAGATTTACGAGCCCATTGAAAATCTTGAAAAATTAAAATCGTGAATGGGGGGGGTTCCCTTAAATATGGTTTCTATATTAAAAAACCAGTGAGCGGAGCAGTATAGTCGGACGGGGCCGACCATACGATACCCTACACAACTACCACGAACCCTAACTTTCTGAGGATGTTTATTCCGAGTCTGAGTAATATTTAGTGATATTTGCCCCCTCTTGTCCGATTAGAGGTTAACAACACCTCTTCCTTACTTTTTTCGAATATTCAGTACAGTCCTTCTAATTACTTGTCCAGATTACCTTCACGGTGGGTTGTGTTGTGATTTTCGGATTATACTCTACTCGAAAACACACAAAAAATTAAGTTTTCGGTCCATTTCATCCCAAAATTTTAATCTGATCATCACCGAAAATTGTAGGCGTTGTTCTTGACCATAACTGGAACTTCATGAAAAATTTCAAAGCCATCAGCGCGATATTTCCCCCTCTAATGTGGTAATGGGTTACTAAATAATATCTGAATACGTAAGCACCTGTAAATATTTGACTGTAACTCCCACATCTGAGTAGATACATCACTATATTCGGTATCAATTTAAAGGCCAACCACTCCTCTTGAATATGCTAT
>NW_026889634.1:0-13134 GCF_032173495.1 Musca vetustissima
CGATTATTCAAGTGCTGAAAGTGAAATCGATGATTTCAAAATCAGACAGCAAAGACCGTATACCACCTATGCCACAATCTATTCGAAATCTGTTATGGTTCCAAAGACGAAGCACAAAGTATCCACCACCATTTTAAATATTTCATTAAATAATCCAGATGTTGGCAGTAACTACGAGGTACAAAGTAATCTACTAAAATGGAAGGACATACCTGTGAGAGATTTACAACAATCAGATATTATCGGCAATATGTTTTGAACATTAAATAAGCTATAAAATAAAAAAGAACAATAAAATAAAAAAATTAATAAAATAATAAAATGTGTTATTCTTTAAAAAAAATCCACGCCTGAATTCTGAAATAAAAAAATCACGCCTTACAAAGAGCTCGAAACTTTTTTTTTAAATCCACGCCTAATAAATACCTCAAAAAACATTGTTTTAAAAATCTGCGACCTACAAAGACCTCGAAAATATATTCTTTAAAAATCTGCACAAGACCTTGAAAAAATATTGTTTAAAATATTTTCGTTAGCGAATTTGGAAATACTGCGTATGTCAGAAAAAAACATTCACACATTAATATCGACCATAAATTAAATTTGGGTACCATTAAGTACAAATTTCAGGATTCCTGCTCTAAAGGTACACCCAAATCCAAATTTAGTTCCACAAGTACCCTCCCCAACCATCCAACAAAGCTTCCTGCATACCCCGCACATTCCAAATTCAAATTTCGTTAGTTCATACAACATTTCAAATTGTACCAAATTTAGTACACAGTAGTACGAATTTCCAAAACCACCTACTTAACCAAAATCTACACCCCGACTGTGATTCTAAATTCAAGTTTCAGGATTCCAAATCTATCGGTTCACCCACAATTCAAATTGTACCAAATTTAGTACACAGTAGTACGAATTTCTAAAACTTCCTACTTAACCAAAATCTACACCCCGACTGTGATTATAAATCCAAGTTTTAGAAATCTAACTATATCGGTGCACATACAACTCAAATTGTACCAAATTTAGTACACAGTAGCACGAACTTCCAAAACTTTCTACATACCCCAATCCTATACCCTCACAGTGATTCTGGCTCCAAATTTTATGATTCTAGATCAATTGGTTCACCTAAAATTCAAATTGTACCAAATTTAGTACACAGTAGCACGAATTTCCAAAACTTTCTACATACCCCAATCCTATACCCTCACAGTAATCCTGGCTCCAAATTTTATGATTCTAGCTCAATTGGTTTACCTAAAATTCAAATTGTACCAAATTTAGTATCATTTAGTACTCATAAGTAATAATGTCTTAAACTGAGTCCTGCCCTTAATCCTACACCCCTACAATGATCCTAACTCCAAACTTCATTGTTTCAGCTCTATCGGTTCACCCAAACTAAAATTGTACCAATTATAGTACGATTTATTACTTTTCGTACACACAAGTAAAAAATTTTAAAAACTACGTACATATCCCAATCCTACACTCCGACGGTAATGTTACTTTCAATATTCAGGATTCCAGCTCCATTTGTACCTCCAAATCAAATTTGTGCCAAATATAGTACCATATAGTACTTTTCGTACACATGAGTACACGCTTTCCAAACTCTCCTCATATCGACACTACTTCTCAACCTTAAGTTGCATTCCAAATTTCATGTTCTTAGCGCAATCCATTCACATGCTACGAAATTGTACCAAATTTAGTACATTTCAGTACTTTTCGGATACTTATAGTTCGAATTTCCAAAAAGCCCTTTGCTACATCTATTCTACACTCCATCAGCGACCACCAATCCCAATTTCAGAGTTCGCCAAATACAAATGATACCATATTTAGTACTTTTCGTACCGTTCTAGTACGAATTTCCAAAAACCCAGCCTTATCTGACACCTTTGGACCAAGAGTAACCCTCACCCAAACTTTCCAGATTCTAGCTTCAGCCGTTTCGTCGTTTGTCTAATGACAAAATATTATTTGTCTAATGAAAAAATATTAAATATAAATGTCGAATTACATATAATCGCCAAGACAGCAAAGTACTGGGAAATATTTCTTTCATGCACTCGACAGGATTCGAAGGAGATAAAAGCTCCTTGTTGACCTGACCACAAGTCACCATTACATTCTACAGTGATGTTACCATCGCGGATTTCTTGGTATTTGACTTACCATATGTTCGTTTATTTCTTTCTTGTCTTCTTGCATTCAAGTCGTCTAGGAGTGAATGGTGGTTGTTATCATCATTAACAAAGTGCAGCAGTCTTCCTTCTATTCGCTTAGTTCCCTACACGAAGAGAATACCATACCCAGATCCATTGACAGTAAGCTGCTTATAATGTCATATACTTTATAAAAGAAATTCTTGACATTAATTGAATTAATGGTTTTAAGCTTTAGATTTTTTTTATTTTCTCCCCCATCCCTTCAAAACAACTCCAGACAGTCAGCCAGTTGTGGAGGAGCAGCTTCAGTAGTTTGTTGGTTCCTTTTTGTCTCAGTCATTATCTTAGCGTATTTGACGACATTATAAAGTGTGGTTAATGCAGACAGTTTTGCAGCGGAGAAATAAGTCTTAAAAAAACTACACAAAAGCTTTCTGTTTATCAACAACCATAATTACATAAACTAATGCTGAATAATTTGAGGATAATGTTGGAGCAGATAAGACAAATTACTCATCGTCATCAGCACCAACGATTAGAGAGGGAGAACCATATTTTTAAAACAAGCCAGCAAATAGAAATCCACGCCGATTTAAGGACCTGAAAGTCGCCTCTTGCAGGTCCTGAAAAAATATCCCTTAAAAAATTCACGCCTGTTTAAGGACCTGAAAGTCGCCTCTTGCAGGTCCTGAAAAAATATTCTTTAGAAAATCCACGACTGTTTAAGGACCTGAAAAAAATATTCTTTAGAAAATCCACGACTGTTTAAGGACCTGAAAAAAATATTCTTTAGAAAATCCACGCCTGTTTAAGGACCTGAAAAAAAATATTCTTTAGAAAATCCACGCCTGTTTAAGGACCTGAAAAAAAATATTCTTTAGAAAATCCACGCCTGTTTAAGGACCTGAAAAAAATATTCTTTAGAAAATCCACGCCTGTTTAAGGACCTGAAAAAAAATATTCTTTAGAAAATCCACGCCTGTTTAAGGACCTGAAAAAAATATTCTTTAGAAAATCCACGACTGTTTAAGGACCTGAAAAAAATATTCTTTAGAAAATCCACGCCTGTTTAAGGACCTGAAAAAAAATATTCTTTAGAAAATCCACGCCTGTTTAAGGACCTGAAAAAAATATTCTTTAGAAAATCCACGCTTGTTTAAGGACCTGAAAAAATATCCTTTAGAAATCCACGCCTGTTTAAGGACCTGAAAAAATATCCTTTAGAAATCCACGCCTGTTTAAGGACCTGAAAAAATATCCTTTAGAAATCAACGCCTGTTTAAGGACCTGAAAAAATATCCTTTAGAAATCAACGCCTGTTTAAGGACCTGAAAAAATATCCTTTAGAAATCCACGCCTGTTTAAGGACCTGAAAAAATATCCTTTAGAAAATCCACGCCTGTTTAAGGACCTAAAAAATATCCTTTAGAAAATCCACGCCTGTTTAAGGACCTGAAAAAATATCCTTTAGAAAATCCACGCCTGTTTAAGGACCTGAAAAATATCCTTTAGAAAATCCACGCCTGTATAAGGACTTGAAAAAATATCCTTTAGAAATCCACGCCTGTTTTAGGACCTGAAAAAAATATCCTTTAGAAATCCACGCCTGTTTAAGGACCTGAAAAAATATCCTTTAGAAAATCCACGCCTGTTTAAGGACCTGAAAAAGTATTCTTTAGAAAATCCGAGCCTGTTTTAGGACCTGAAAAAATATCCTTTAGAATATCCACGCCTGTTTAAGGACCTGAAAAAATATCCTTTAGAAAATCCACGGCAATAAGTACGATTGCAACTTTTGGTACTACCCTATATTGTATATGGTTACTGCCTCCCTTTTCCCCCCTCCCCACTTCGTTATCACCCAACAAACTAAACCAATGGAATAATAATCCTAAATATTGGCATGTTGTCTTTGCTTTATTAGTTCTGATTTTTGGATGATTGTTTACCACCTGTCACAAATGAAACGAAATATGTGTCGGTTTGTCCGGCCGTTCAATCGGTAGGATTGATTTGCTTTCCTAGTTACACTAGCCTCCCAACCATGCGATATCTGTCGATCAAAGTTATTCGATGATGTCGGTCTACTCAATATGATAAATTGGATTGAAATGTTCGGAAGTAATGTCGTTATAAAGTCAAACTAACACACAAACGCACATATATGTAGGTGCCAATATATATGGTGATGTAGTCGGTGAGATGACATGTGTGAGTTTGTGTAATAACAGTGTCAGATTATTACAACATCCATTCCGATTATGTTAAAAAATCCAGTGTTATTTGTTAAAAAATATTTGTTTTTTCTAAATTCACGCCTGCAGTTAGGCAGAATGATGAAAAAATAATGCTTCAAAAATTCAAGATTTTAGTTTCAAGGGTATTTAAAAAATATTGTTAAAAAACCTGCTTTATATTTCTGATGGTTATTTAAAAAAATCCAAATCTATAGTCTCAAGGCTACCGTCACAATAATATTCCGCCCCATACTGTATCCGCTTGATTAATGATATGTATATATAGCTAGGTATGTTTACCACTGAGCCCACATCTTGTTTATATTTTGTATGTGAGTCGGTTTATTTGCCCATGTGCCGTTTCTAATGTGATGGTGGTGATGGATGTGGTAGTGGTGCGGCAGGCCTTCTGCTTTCTGCCTGATGTCAATGATAATGAGCTTAATTTCCCACACGAATACTAAGTCATGTCCAGCTGTCAGAGTTCGAATCTCTTCAGCTCAGCTCTGTTCCGTTTAAATTTGAATTATTTCAATCTGCTACGATTGTTGCTGTGGCTACCCCAGTCGTTGTTGTTGTTGCTGTTGTCATTGTTATTAGCTAATTAATGCTACCTCTTTCAGGCTGACTGAAATGATTGATTCAAATTGAATTCTCGTTGCCGCAGAATGTTGAGAATTAACGGAGCATATTAACAACAACATCAGCAGCAGTAGCAATAATATGCCAAGTTATAAGGAGCGTATTATTAAGTTATTGAAATCTGTTTCGAGATGTATGTTTGCGGCCATAAGGAATTTCAGATTAGAGAACAAGATATTTCATCAAAGAAGTATTTCGAATGGTTACAGTTCATACGGATGCGTGGGTGTGTGTGGTGAAATACAATATTGCTGCATAGCTATTTCTGGGAAGATAATTTCATTCCGTATTTGAATAACTCATTGTAATCTAATTTAATTGATGGCATATTCAGATTGTCAGGGTTATCGATATGAAGGCATGAATGGGGTATAAATTAGTTTTTGAATATTGTGGTAATGAAAAATTTGGATTAAAGTAGGGAAAAATTAGAAATAATATATAAAATACCTAGCATAGAATATTTTTCTGGGTTGGATTCTTTAAAGAATATTTTCTAGGTTCTAGGAGAGGCGTGGATTTGTTAAAGAATATTTTTCTAGACGTTTGAATAGGCGTGGATTTTTAAAGAATATTTTTCTAGGTGTTTGAATAGGCGTGGATTTTTAAAGAATATTTTTCTAGGTGTTTGAATAGGCGTGGATTTTTAAAGAATATTTTTCTAGGTGTTTGAATAGGCGTGGATTTTTAAAGAATATTTTTCTATGTGTTTGAATAGGCGTGGATTTTTAAAGAATATTTTTCTATGTGTTTGAATAGGCGTGGATTTTTAAAGAATATTTTTCTATGTGTTTGAATAGGCGTGGATTTTTAAAGAATATTTTTCTAGGTGTCGTACTGCTACTGATATGAAAAACGCCAAACCGAAGGCTTTGTTGCAGGCACATCCTCCTGTAGAGATGAAGAAGGAACCTGGTAACAGATACAGACAGTGTGCTGAGGATCTGGAAGGAACATTTTGAAAAACTTCTGGTATCAAATAGTAGCGGTGAAGAGGATACCCCAGAACCAATAATAGATGACGGTATAGAGTGTATACCACCTAGCCAAGATGAAGTCAGAATAGCAATCAATCGGCTGAAGAATAATAATGCAGCAGGTGCCGGTGGGTTACAAGCCGAACTATTCGAGGCTGGTGGTCAGATGCTGGTAAGGAGCATGCACCAGCAGATTAGTACAATTTGGCTAGAAGAATGCGTTCCCAATGATTGGAACCTCAGCATCCTGTGTCCCGTGCACAAAAAAGGAGACAAGACGATATGTGCCAACAATAGAGGAATAAGTCTCCTTCCCATCGTATATAAAGTGTTATCCATTGTACTGTGTGAACGACAGAAACCAATGGTCAATGACATTATTGGACCATACCAATGCGGCTTCAAACCTCGCAAATCCACCATTGACCAGATTTTCACTTTGCGCCAAATCTTAAAAAAAAAACCCACGAAAAACACATCGACACATTCCACCTATTCGTCGACAATAAAGCCGCATTCGACAGCACTATCCGTTCAGAAGTGTATAAAGCCATGGCTGCGTTTGTCATTCCTACAAAATTAATACGGCTATGCAGGATAACTTTAACTGACACAAGATAACAGCAGTTAAAGTCGGAAAGGACCTCTCGGAGCTCTTTAATACCGAACGAGGATTCAGACAAGGTGATAGTCTGTTGTGTGATCTTTTTAACATCCTGCTGGAAAAGGTCATACGAGAGGCAAAAGTGAACAGAAATGGCACTCTATACCCCAAGGTTATATGGATCTGAAGCATGGGTACTTGCGGATGCAGCTGAGGCAGCTTTTGGAGTTTTTGAGAGAACAATTCTCCGAAAGATCTATGGGCCGATCTGCTTTTGAGGTCCTAGAAAAGGCGTTGATTTTTAAAGAATATTTTCTGAGGTCATAAAATAGGCGTCAATTTTTAAAGAATATTTTCTGAGTTCCTAAAATAGAAATCTATGTCTATAGAATATTTTCGAAGGTCATAAAAGAGGACTTAAAAAATACTGTATGTCAACTACAATATTGTCATTTCTTAAAAATTCAAATTTAATGTTAATGCCTAAATTTTGGCATTATTAAAATGTCGAGGTCCATAAAAATAAAAATATGATTTTTTTTATCATCGCGGGTAAGGTTTATTATTAGTTAATAAAGAAACAAGTAATACACATTATTATGAAGTAATAATTCGTAATTGTACTACCTGCGGTACATCATTCACCTGAAACTGCGCACCTTCAGTTTCAGTGCAATCGTTTACCATATTGTTCTTTTTTCAAACTTCACAAAGAGGATTCATGGGTGCATAAAAGTTCGCTGCCAGCTGATGATATCAAGAGAATTTTATGCATTTTCTTTATATGTTTACCATAAATTCTTAAGAACGTGAGTGTGTACACACACTTTCGAACTCAACCATTTGTCGTTTTACATACACTCCCTCTCTCTATCTCTTCCACTATCCTCATAGGTACTTTGTAACGGGATAAAATAAAATTATTGCTGCTGTTGTTGTTGTTACTGTTATTCATTTTCTTTTACTCAAAATTCTGCAATTTTTTTTTCATTTGTTTTTGTTGTTGCCATTGTGTTTGTTTTACATTCCATTCGAATCATGTTGTCATGCGGTTATTTGTTGTTGTTGTTGCTGCTGTTGGGTTGTTACTGTTGCTATTTTGCTTGTAATGCTTGTTCTTCCTGTTTGTGCTTAAGTTACTTCTGTTGTCACACTATTTGCCGCAGGATGTGAGAAAATTTAAGATACTATACTAACATACACACCCACACAAGTACACATTCACATAACCTCTTCCACACCAACTACAACATTGTATGTTTTGCCCTTCATTCGTATATGCAAATATTGTATAAAAGTATATTTATGAGAGTTGCTTTTTGATATTCATGTTCACATTATTCCCCTTGAAGACAATAACACCACCACCAGCAACAACAACTAGGACAACAGCAATAACATAAAATAAATTTATTATTTTTCAACCAAAAGAATACTTGTAATATTTTTAAGAATTTTCACTGATGTGAGGGTGACAACGAATGGAAATGGGTGAAAGATCTAATAGATGGATGACTAGAATATATGTCTCACATTTGTTTAAATTTCAACAATATTTTTGAAATTATTTCATAAACGTTTATTTGTGATATTTGAAAATTCCAAAGAAGGATTTAAAACTTAAAAAAACCAAGGGACGGAGATTTTTTTTTATTTTTTTAGGTCTTTTAAAAAAAATGTTTTTCTAGGTCCTAAAATAGGCGTGGATTTTTTAAAGATTATTTTTTTAGGTCCTAAAATTGGCGTGGATTTTTTAAAGATTATTTTTTTAGGTCCTAAAATAGGCGTGGATTTTTTAAAGATTATTTTTTAGGTCCTAAAATAGCCGTGGATTTTTTAAAGATTATTTTTTTAGGTCCTAAAATAGGCGTGGATTTTTTAAAGATTATTTTTTTAGGTCCTAAAATAGGCGTGGATTTTTTAAAGATTATTTTTTTAGGTCCTAAAATAGGCGTGGATTTTTTAAAGATTATTTTTTTAGGTCCTAAAATAGGCGTGGATTTTTTAAAGATTATTTTTTTAGGTCCTAAAATAGGCGTGGATTTTTTAAAGACTGTTTTTTAGGTCCTAAAATAGGCGTGGATTTTTTAAAGATTATTTTTAAGTCCTAAAATAGGCGTGGATTTTTTAAAGATTATTTTTTTAAGGTCCTAAAATAGGCGTGGATTTTTCTCTTTGACTGATTTACAGTAACTGTATAGTTATTATTTTTATTTTTAAGTACCACTTTTTGTTCCAAACAATTTATGAAACCTCAATAATTTTATTAAACAATATGAAAAATAGTTTCAAAATTAAAATAATATAAAAACACATAACAAAACACAGACAGTTATGTTTGCCAACTTGTTCATACTGTGGCTTTATGTAACGGTTAGTTGTTTTCCTCCCAACTTCCTACATTCTGCAGCTGCACGGTATCCTTTCTATTTCCAAGCGTTTAATTTTACAGTTAACGATAACTTTTTATTTCAATCATAAACTTTTTTACAATATATTTTCATTCTGCTGATTCTTTTTTTTATTAGAACTGTAAAATTAGTTAAATAATCATGCTGTAGATTTAGTTTTAATTTCATTTAGCAAATCAAATATGCAAATGCTGCCAACTATCTTCTATTATTGCTTCATCATAATTCGCTAAAGCTTTGGACAAAGCTACAGCAAAAAAGTCCATGCTGTGTTATGAATATTTATGTAATTATTATTTGAGAAAAAAGTGAGAAGGATATGGCGTAACAAAGGATACGCAGAAATTTTAATTTAAATTGAAAATTTTCGTTGATAATTTATTTTATGGAAAGATAATCCTTTCGGGGAAGATAGAAGAACAGATATTTTCTGTAGCTGGAATATTTTTTTTGTTTTTATGTCCCAAAATTGTCGAGATGTACAGGAGTCCGAATGAAGTCCGAAAATTCTATCAACGGGTAAAACACCAAACCGAAGGCTTTGGTGCAGGCACATCCTCCTGTAGAGATGAAGAAGGAAACCTGGTGACAGATACAGACAGCGTGCTGAGGATCTGGAAGGAGCATTTTGAAAAACTTATGGTATCAAATAGTAGCGGTGAAGAGGATACCCCAGAACCAATAATAGATGACGGTATAGAGTGTGTACCACCTAGCCAAGATGAAGTCAGAAAAGCAAACAATCGGCTGAAGAATAATAAAGCAGCAGGTGCCGAACTTTTACAAGCCGAAATATTCAAGACTGGTGGTCAGATGCTGGTAAGGAGGTGATTAGTACAATTTGGCTAGAAGAATACATGCCCAATGATTGGAACCTGAGCATCCTGTGTCCCGTGCACAAAAAAAGGAGACAAGACGATATGTGCCAACTATAGAGGAATAAGTCTGCTTCCCATCGCATATAAAGTGCTATCCAGCGCACTGTGTGAACGACAGAAGCCAATGGTCAATGACATTATTGGACCATACCAATGGGGCTTCAGACCTGCAAATCCACAATTGACCAGATTTTCACTCTGCGCCAAATCCTGTAAAAAACCCACGAAAAACAAATCGACATATTCCACCTATTCGTCGACTATAATTCCGCATTCGACAGCCCTATCCGTTCAGAGGTGTATAAAGCTGCGTTTGGCATTCCTGCAAAATTAATACGGCTATGCAGGATAACTTTAACTGGCGCAAGATCTGCATTTAAAGTCGGAAAGGACCTATCGGACAAGGTGACAGTTTGTCGTGTTACCTTTTTAACATCCTGCTGGAAATGGTCATACGAGAGACAAAGGTGAACAGAAATGGCACTCTGTCACCAAACAACACATGTTACTCGCCTACGCCGATGACATCGACATAATAGGTGGAAAATTGAGAGAAAGTGGATCTGGTAGTAAACGGCGAGAAGACTAAGCTGATGGTATCAACGCGCAAGACGTCTAGTAGACTCGGACCCACTGTGGAACTTGAGAACTACAGCTTTGAAGTAGTTAAAGGTTTTATATACCTTGGTACCGCCATAAACAAAATGAATGACATCAGTTTCTAAATTCGGAGAAGGATAATGTTGGCCAACAGATGCTACTATGGTTGAGTAAGCAACCCAAAAGCAAGGCCACCTCCAGAACAAACTCACACTCTACAAGACGCTGATACTACCCGAGCTATTATATGGATCTGACGCATGGGTACTTACGCAAGCAGATGAGGCAGCTCTTGGAGTGTTTGAGAGAAAAATTCTCCGAAAGATCTATGGGTCGATCTGCGATCCCCGTCGATGCCCCAGCCCAGAAGGCATATAAAAGCGAACCAGCCGATGGTTCACGCAGAAGGGGAAGACCACGAATACGATGGATAGATCAAGTCAAAGACAACATTGCCGAAAATGGTCTTTCAAATGACTGCGCAAAAGACCGACGCGACTGGAAATCTTTTCTAAGCTCGGCTTATGGAACGAAAGTTCTGCCACAAGCCAGCTAAGTAAGTAAGTAAAATTGTTGTGGTTTTTTAAGCATATTTTTCATGCTTCAAAAAATTTATTAAGAATTGTTTTCACGAACAAATTAGGAATAATTGTGGCTTGTCCAACCATAACGAGACCTAATTAAGTTCGTGTCTGCAAATGCTGAATGCATATTTAATTGGCTAACACGGAAGCTACGTGGTAGACAGGATGATGTTGTCCTTTTGTGTGTTCAGACGAAATGTAAAAAAATATTCACTTTTTATTTGTACAACAATTTAAGATGATGTCGGCAAAAAAGGTGTCGTTGTGTGTGCATTTTTTGTTTGTTTTCCTTCGTTCTATGTTATTTGTTAAGCTTACCATTTTTTATTTCTATTTTTTCATTTGATGTCTTCTTTGGTACCTCTAAATAGTGACAGTTTTTATTGTTCTTAATTTTTCCAGCAGCATCCGCGTTTTGTTTTTTATTTTTTTGGAAATAGAACGATGAAGAAAAAAGAATAACGGTGTTGTTTGGAGTACACGAAAACCGATTACATTTAAGAGTTTAGTAACCATTCACAGTGTGTGGATGTGTGTCTGTATGAGTGTGTGTGTCGGTGTGATGATAAGTGAACCGTTTTCATATATGAAAGTTTTGCCGGCTAAAGGACTCATAACAAACGATTTCTTATCTCCAATTACAGTTTTCTGCAGCTGTACTAGGGATTGCAGGGCAAATAGAAAGCAACAACAATAACAACGACAACAAAGCTTGTTGGAAAATGAAAATTGTGCATAGCATCAACTAAACTAAACCCTACGAGCAGCAATTGTAAAAACGACCAAAGGACCAAACCAAACATAAACTAAACGCAGAAAAAATTAGAGGAGAGAGAAGCCGTGCAGTGCAGGGCAGGACGACAGGGAAAAGGATATTCATGTGGTGTGGCGTTGGGTTGGCTGCCGTTTTGAATGCAACACTTGAGATTGCAATTTTTCATAGAAATTAATTTTCACACTTGTACACATACACATGAACGCACCACACTCGCCCATAAAGATGAAAAAAAATGGCAAATCATTCATTTTTTTCTTTCATTTTCTTTTTTTTTCGAAAAAAATGCTTCATGAAAAGATGTATGAATGGCATGGCATAATGACAACGGATTTTGGCAAAAACGGAAGTCTTTGCTAAAATTGAAAAATGAACGAAGTGCTCCAGCAACAGCAGCAGTGTGTTCCGAACAAAAACAAATTATACCAAAGTACAGGGCTAATAACTGGAGTTTTTTCAGTTAGGTTCGCGTATATTTTTGATTGAAGTTCAAATTCGGGAAAGAGGATACAATTAAGGATACACAAGAATAACACTTTTGTTTTTTTTTAAAGGGCCAACATAAGGATATAACTCAGATTCGAATTAAGAAATACGTTTTTCAAAGACTCAAATAAGCGTGGATTTCTAAGGAATATTTTTAAAAGAACCAAAAAAATGCATTTTGTAAACAATATTTTTGAAGGACCCCAAAAGGTTGTATTTTTGTAATAATAATTTTTCAAGGACTCAAACAAGGATGGATTTTTGAAAGGAAATTTTTTCAAAGAATAAAATAAAAGACAATTTGTAGAGTCTATTTTTTCAACGACTCAAATGAGACGTGGATAAGGAACTTTATTTTCAATCAGGCGTGGATTTTTTTTCAAGGACTCAAAAGAGGCGTGGATTTTTAAAGGAATATTTTTTCAAGGACTCAAAAGAGGCGTGGATTTTTAAAGGAATATTTTTTCAAGAACTAAAATGCATGCAGTATTGATACCCACATCAATTGAAAGGTCTCGAAATGTACTTTCAGAATATATACACCATATGCCGGAAAACAAACCTTCGCCTAACGGATTTTCTCGATTTTGGTTGCAAGTCTCAGTGACAGTGGGGACTCTGGGTAGAAAACGCCATATTGCGCAAAAACTAAAATGGACGCAGTATGGAGACCCACATCAATTGAAAGGTCTCGAAACGTACTTTCAGAATATATACACCTTATACCGAAGAAAAAACTTTGCTAAAAGGATTTTCT
>NW_026889635.1:0-13044 GCF_032173495.1 Musca vetustissima
ATTCCCCATCTTCAAACTTGAAGTAAGTTTGGAAGAAATTATAAGATGGCCAAAGTTTGGATGAAATCAAAATTTTCTGAAACAAATTTGGTCCAAAGAAACATGGGGTCTAGAACCATTTTAACCGTGTAAAAGTGTATACACCCTCATTATCCATTAAAAATTTCTGAAATTTGTTTTATAGTTTACATTGTGTTTTACATAACTGGTATGTGGAAATGTCGATATATGTTCACTTTTTTATTTTCCCTATATGTTCATTTTAAGTACCTGTCAGTATATCTATGGTGGAGGGTATCCAAAGTTCGGCCCGGCCGAACTTAACGCTTTTTCACTTGTTTTTTACCTGATTTTATAAAACTTATAACCGTTACGGTTCCTGATATTATGTGTTTGTTTCTCGCCATGTGCAGAAAATCGACATGATACAACTTATCGATTTTTTTTAATCTATTTTATTTATTTTTTTGTATTTAAATTTCTATTAAATTCAAAATTTTTATTTTAATATTCAGATATTTGAACTTTATACCTTCTAACATTTTATGAGACATATATGTAATATACTATACATAATACATGTTCAAAGATTATTGAACAGAACATTCTGTTGGCATTTCCGTGTATGCACACAATTTTAGTCGAACTGTGGGCAATTTAGTAAACTGAGATCAATTATTATAGATAATTTGGTAAACGAGACAAAGACCGTATTAACTTTAAATATATTGGCAAGTCTACTAACTGCTATTTGAAAAAAAAAAACATACTAAAACAAGTAAAAACCGGTAAGGAAAGTAGTAAAGTCGGACGGGGCCGACTATATGATACCCTTCACCACTTTGGGTATATTCAACAGATGGAATTCTAGCAGACGTCGAATTTTTGAAGGACCATTAACATGAAATGAAGGATATATAGGACTTTGTTGCACCATTTACATAAAATCGGACGAAAATGTATATGGGAGCTATATCTAAATCTGAACCTATGTTCACGAAATTTAACACACTTCGTTCTAGACATAATTCAGTACGCTGTCCCAAATTTCGTGCAAATCGGAGGATATATAGGCACTTTGGCGCACCATTTACATAAAATTGAAGGAAAATATATGTGGGGGCTATATCTAAACCGATTTTAACGAAACTTATTACACATCACTCTAGACGTAATTTAGTACGCTGTGCCAAATTTGGTGCAAATCCAAGGATATGTAGGGACTTTGGTGCACTATTTACCTAAAATCGGACGACAATATATATGGGAGCTATATATAAATCTGAACCAATTTTCACGAAAATTAACACACATCACTCTAGACTTCAGCTAGTACACTATGCCAAATTTCGTGCAAATCGAAGGATATATAGAGACTTTGGTGCACTATTTACCTAAAATCGGACGAAAATACATATGGGAGCTATATCTAAACCGATTTTCCGGAAACTTATCACACATTACTCTAGACGTAATTTAGTACGCTGTGCCAAATTTGGTGCAAATCCAAGGATATGTAGGGACTTTGGTGCACTATTTACCTAACATCGGACGAAAATATATATGGGAGCTATATATAAATCTGAACCAATTTTCACGAAAATTAACACACATCACTCTAGACTTCAGCTGGTACACTATGCCAAATTTCGTGCAAATCGAAGGATATATAGGGACTTTGGTGCACTATTTACCTAAAATCGGACGAAAATATATATGGATGCTATATCTAAATCTGAACCGATTTTCACGAAATTTTACGCACAGCGTTTTAACTTAATTCAGTACGCTATGCAAATTTCGTGCAAATGGAAGGATATATAGGGACTTTGGTGCACTATTTACCTAAAATCGGACAAAAATATATATGGGAGCTATTTCTAAATCTGAACCGATTTTCACGAAATTTTATACACATCGTTTTAGACTTAATTCCGTACGCTTTGCCAAATTTCGTGCAAATCGAATGATATATAGGGACTATGGTGCACAATTTACATAAAATCGGACGAAAACATATTTGGGAGCTATATCTAAATCTGAACCGATTTTCCCAATTTCAATAAGGTTCGTCCTTGGGCCAAATAAGTGATCTGTGCCAAATTTTATCCAAATCGGATCACAAATGCGACCTGTACTATGTTAACAAAAATACATGGACGGACGGACAGACGGACATACATAAATCGACTTAAAAAGTGATTCTATGCATATTCTCAAAAAGGACCATGTGTCTATCTCGTTTCCTTTTGCCTGTACCACAGTGTGTTGAAGGGTAAAAAAAACTAAAAAGTCGGACGGGGCCGACTATATGATACCCTTCACCACTTTGGATAGTTACAAGAGATGGTCATATGTAAAATATCCTTTAGATAGAATAGTCAAATCATCTTTGGAGGACCATTGAAATGGAATCTAACGAAATTAAACTTAACCAAATCATTCTAGACTAAATTCAATACACGCTGCAAAATTTCGTGAATATAGCAAAAAAAAAATACTCTTGGGTACGCCATTTACATAAAATCGGACGAAGCTTTATATGGGAGCTATATCTAAATCAGAATCGATTCCAACAAAAAATCGAATACATCAATCTGCACCTAATTCAGTACCCTGTGCAAAATTTTGTCTTAATCGGACCAATATTGGGAGTTTGGTGCACCATTTTCCTAAAATCGGACGAAGCTATATATGGGACCTAATCTAAATCAGAACCGATTTCAACCAATCTTAGCATACATCAATCTAGACCTAATTCAATATTCTGTGCAAAATTTTGTCTCAATCGGACCTATATATATTTTATCCAAATCGGATCATAAATGCGACTTGCACTTTGTTCACAAAAATACAAGGACGGACAGACGAACAGGCATAAATCGATTCAGAAAGTGATTCTATGTATACTCTCAAAAGGAACCATTGGTCTATCTCGTTCCCTTTTGCCTGTTACAAACATATGCACAAAGACATATTACCCTGTGCAACAGTGTGGTGAAGGTTATACATATTTCCCAAGGGTATCAATATTAATGAACCTTCCACACTAAATTAACACGGCGACTACACAGATATCAATTTTTCTGCAAGGAACTGCTTATACTATCACAAATCTGAGAAACTAAATTTCAACCAATCCAAATAGGTTCAAACTGTACGTAATTTGTAGCGTATAATTACTATGGTCGGATAATACAATATACAAATACGCCACATAGTACTATGAAGAGATCAGTATTAGAAGGTCACAAAATGTAATTAAACGAATTATGACAATGAAAATGTTTAAAGAATTGAAATATATTTTAAATGAAACAAGTGATAAAAGCGTCAATTCGAACATTTTCATTGAAGATTTTTTTGTATGGGTACATCCCTGGAGGCTACACCTAAAGCGGGACCATCCTCTTGGATTACATCCTGTTGGAATTACTGAACACTTGAAGTTATCATTATATGAGGCGCTATGCCGAACTTATTTCTATATCCTCTAACGGTAGAATGATTATAAATCGTCGTAGAATTCCATACCTAGGAGGTAATAAACTGAAAATATCCCCCATACTATGGTGGAATACGGCTATATAAAAACAACATAACAACGCGGAATAAATCAGTTAAATATTTTAATATAAAATACAGGGACTAGCCCCAAAAGAGAGCGAATGCAATTAATATTTGGGAGGGATATTTCTTACGAGATACGACTACTAAATACCAAATTACAGCGAAATCGGTTGAAACGCATAAAAATAAAAATACAGAAAATTATGGGGTACGTTTATATGGAGGCTACTTGAGAAAGAGGACCCAATAAGAACGCAAAGTGTCTAAGTATGTTGAAAAGCGCGTTCAAAAACTCAAAATACGGAAAATTGGCGGTCTCTTATATGGTGGCTATAGGACTGAAAACGGATTTTCAGCGAGCACAGTCTTGATAAGGTCCGCATCAGTCGTTACTGGGCGTCCGCTGCGGTTGTCACCAACGAAACGTACTTTGATAAAGCCATGGGACACCTGAAATCGATATCAATCACCACACTGTGGAACAGGGTATTATGTCTTTGTGCATATGTTTGTAACGGGCAAAAGGAAACGAGATGGACACATGGTTCCTTTGAGAATATGCATAGAATCACTTTCGTCCGTCTGTCTGTCCATGTTAAATTGTAAACAAAGTGCAGGTCGCATTTATTATTTTATTAATGAGATGGAATTTAGCACAGATCATTTTTTTGCCCCAGGGACGAACCTTTTTGAAATTGGTGAAAATCGGTTCAGATTTAAATATTGCTCCTATATAAATTTTCGTCCGATTTTTACCAAATGGTGCATCAAGGAGTCAAATTTAGGCCGATTGGGTCGAAATTTTGGACAACGTATTAAAGTTAGGATATCCTAACGTGTGTCAAGTTTTATTGAAATCGGTTCAGATTTAGATGGATATGTTTAAGTCGTCATAGCGTTTACGCTGATCAAGACTATAGATATTTTATAGGGTCGGAAAAAAGTATTTCTTTGATTTATAAACAGAAAAACAAACTTCCCTCCAAAATATGTTGGAGGGTATTAAAAGGTACAAATGTACCCGGTTATTGATCGTAGGGTTAAGTCAGTTCACATATGGGATGCATGTCTTGAATATAGTCAAAGTGGTAAACGGTATCATATAGTCGCCCCCATCCGACTTTACTACTTTCCCTAATGGTTTTTTATTGGTTTGAATGTCTATGAAGTTTACAAATTTAATCTCACCCGATTTAATTTCAATGCATACACAAACATATAGACACCCGTAATTTGTGATGATTCTTACTGTCACTAGTTTTAGGAAATGCCTTATCTCGGGCCTAAGATATTACGTGTAAGCGCACAGATTCCACAAATATGCTGAGAGGTCATAGGACTGTATAAAAACCAATTAGTCTGTATAGAGAACAGAGGGGTTTATAAAGAACAATTGGTCAGTAAAGAAATCACATGCGTTACCATTAAGCAATTTAAACCAATTTTAACTTACATACTTAGCTGGCTTGTTACAGAACGGTTGTTCCATAAGCCGAGCTTAAAAAAGATTTCCAAGCGCGTCGGTCTTGTGCGCAAGTCCACCAATTTGGAAGACCACGTTCCAAGAAGTTGTTTTCTACTTGGTCTTTCCATCTGATTCGTGGCCTTCCCCTTCTACGGGAACCATCAGTAGGATCATTTTTATATACCTTTTGAGCTGGGGCATCTTCATTCATCCGCGCAACATGGCCTAGCCACCGTAGTCGCTGCAGCTCAATACGACTGACTATGTCGATGTCCGCGTATAAATTGTAAAGCTCCTAGTTCATTCGACGCCGATATTCACTGTCGACGCAGATCGGCCCGTAGACCTTTCGGAGAATTTTTCTCTCAAACACCCCAAGAGCTGCCTCATCTGCTTGCGCAAGTACCCATGCTTCTGATCCATACAATAGGACGGGTAGTATCAGCGTCTTGTAAAGTGTGAGTTTAGTCTGGCGGGAGGTGACCTTGTTTCTAAACTGCTTACTTAGACCATCTGTTGGCCATCACAATCCTTCTCCGAATTTCAAAACTGATGTCATTATTTTTATTTATGGTTGTACCAAGGTATATAAAGTCTTTATCTACCTCGAAGCTGTAGTTCTCAAGTTCCACAGTTGGTCCGAGTCTACTGGACGTCTAGCGTGTTGATACCATCAGCTTGGTCTTCTCGCCGTTTACTGCCAGACCCACTTTGGCAGACTCCTTTTCAATTCCAGGATTTGCCGCAGAGTGAAAATCTGGTCAGTGGTGGATTTTCCAGTTCTGAAGCCGCATTGGTATGGTCCGATGATGTCATTGACCTTTGGCTTCAATCGTTCACACAGCACACTGGATAGCACATTATATGCGATAGGAAGGAGACTTATTCCTCTATAGTTGGTACATATCGTTTTGTCTCCTTTTTTGTGCACGGGACACAGGAGGTTGAGGTTCCAATCATTGGGCATGCATTCATCTAGCCAAATTGTGTTAATCAGCTGGTGCATGCTCCTGACCAGCATCTGGCCAACAGTCTTGAATAGTTCGGCTGGTAACCCATCGGCTCCTGCTGCTTTGTTGTTCTTGAGCCGATTAATTGCTTTTATGACCTCATCTTGGCTAGGTGGTATACACTCTCTTATTGGTTCTGGGGTATCTTCTTCATCGTCACTATTTGATACTAGTAGCTTTTCGAAATGCTCCTTCCAGATCCTCAACACGCTGTCTGTATCTGTCACCAGGATTCCTACTTCATCTCTACAGGAGGATGTGCCTCCACCAAAGCCTTCGGCTTGGTGTCTTACTCGTTGGTAAAATTTCCGGACTTCATTCTGACTCCTGTACATCTCGATTTGCTCACGCTCACGTTTTTCTTGTTCTTTCTTCTTTTTTCTGAAAACACGTTTCTCCTCCCTCCTTTTCTCCCGATAATTCTCCATCATGTTACGTGTTGCTACTGTCTGCAGGGTTGCCCTATGGTACCCAATGCAGTGGTGGTTTTTGGTACCCAATTGTTCTTTTTACTGCAGTTTGTAGGGAGTGGGCAATTCTTTGCCATTGTGCTTCTATACTATTATCAGGACAAGAAGTGCTTTCATCAAGCAGTTGGGTAAGTTGAGCGGAGTTGGCCTCGGCTACCTGTTGTGTTTGCAGCTTTTCGACGTCGAGTTTCCGTGTTGTATTAGATCGCACCTTTGCTGCAACATTTAGACGGGTGCGTACCTTGGCTGCCACAAGGTAATGGTCCGAATCGATATTCGCTCCTTGGATCGATCGGACGTCTAAAACACTGGACAAATGCCTTCCGTCTATCACAACATGATCAATTTGATTTCTTGTTACTTGATCAGGAGAGATCCAGGGGGCCTTGTGTATATCGAGATGCTTGAATCTGGTGTCGGATGTTTGTTCATGAAGGCTGAATTTTCCGACGGTGGGGACATTTTTAAACTCAATAATATTATCTTTGGGAGTTAGGGAGATAAGAAATTGAAATTTTAATTTTTAAACAAGTGAAAAAGCGTTAAGTTCGGCCGGGCCGAACTTCGGATACCCTCCACCATAGATATACTTACAGCTACGAGAAATGAAAATATAGGAAACATACCAAAAAGTGGACCTATGCCGAGATTTCTAAAAACGGATTATGTAAACCATAACACAAATTTCAGAAATTTTTAATGGATAATTATACCCTTCAGCCTTAGAACTAATGAGGGTGTATACAGTTTACCACGGTGAAAATGTGCCTCATCGAAATATTGGTTCTAGACCCAATGGACCAAATCCGTTTCAGAAAATTTAGATTTCATCCAAACTTTGCCCATCTTATTATTTCTTCCAAAACTTAGTTCAAATGGTGAATATCGGTCCACTCCTTCTGGAACCTCCACACAGGGGCTAGGTCTAAATGCGGCTATAGTTCATTATCGAACCTTAGGTTTTAATTTTTTTCTCGCTATCCTCCGCAGGTGAAATGATTACAACAGAGTCAAAATTCGAACCAAAATAAAATCGGGTAACAAATCAGATAACTATTTAAAAAAAAAAGAAAAAGTGGACCTATATTTATAATTTTTTTTAATTTTGTGGAGTCATTTATTACCCAATAAAAACCCAATGTATTCTATGGCGTATATATTTGCCCCTGAATGTCCTAGATCCGAGAAGTTAATAGTATGTTAAAAATGAGTGATTGACCTTTAAATTGATACCAATTATATGGTCGTATGTATTCGGATGTGGGAGTTACACATAAATATTTACGGGTGCTTACGTACTGAGATATTATTTAGTAACCCATTACCACTTTAGAGGGCGGAATTATAGCTCTGACCGCTTTGAAACTTTCCATGAGATTCACGTTATGGTCAAGGACAGCGCCTATAATTTTCGGTAATGATCACATAATCATTTTGAACTGAAATGGACCGAAAACATAATTGTTTGTGTTTTTTTCGAGTCGATTGAAAGCCGAACATCACAACACCACCCACGGTGAAGGGAATATGGACAAGTAATTAGAAGGACTGAATATTAGCAATATTCGAAAAATATGTCATTGTATGGAAAAGGTGATGTTGATCTCTAATCGGCAAGGCGGTGCAAATATCAGAAATATTGCCTAGGCTCGAAATAAACATCAGCCTAAAATTAGAGCTCCGTGATAGTTGTGTAGGGTATCCTATGGTCGGCCCCTTCCGACTATACTGCTCCGCTCACTGGTTTACATTACATATTACTGTAAGACTACTTAATATATACGAATTATGTTTTGTTGCACCCTTCTAATAACACATCAAATTATAATTCTATAGAAAGTCGTAATTTGGTAATTTGTTTTAAATTACATGCATTAAATTCCCCATATATATTTTTCCGTACCCACTGTTATTATCCAGATTTGAGTTTTAAAGGATTACATACACAAAATATTGTAATAAAAATTTTACTCTAAATTTTATCCCTAAAGGATTTGTGTTCAAATCTACCAACAAACATGTATTCGACAATGCATACTTTTGCTACTACTCTTAGGTACTTTGGCATACTCGTACATAGGATGAGCATACAGAGAATTTTGTTATCCAAAAGAAACACTCACAACTACATATCGTATATATATATATATATATTTAACATTCAATATGAGAATACTTCAATACCAAAGAGAAATAATATTATCAAATTTTGTAAACATAGTCTCAATAGACGGTAAGAGTATTAATAACAAAATAGTTTCCTTATATTTGTGTTGTTGCTGTTGTTGTTATTGGTGTTAAACTCAAAGTTATCGAGAAAGTTTGAAGTTTTTACAGTAATATTGAAACACTGTAAAGAGAATGAGTGTTATTGAAGTCGTATTGGTGTTGGTCATTTATGTAATAATCTATTAATATTTAATTTGCAGTTAAGGATTTTTTTCACATAGAAGTGAATGCATGTACGTTTTTGCTGTATTAAAATCATCATTTATTTTCAAAATTATTTCCAAATTCATTCCGTTATCAAATTATTGCGATTTGCAACCAATTTCAAGTAATTATTTTCAAAATTATATAATTAATTGTGTTGGCGGGGGCAACACCATTTTCAATATCGCATCAACATACAAATGGACGAGTAACGTGAATAAGCGGTGACTTGTTGGTGACATTGTGGTCACTTTTATTATATCACGTGTACTAAACACATAATTAGTGCTTGTGCATATATTAATGAGCACAACAAACAAACGTATGCGGTAAGTTGACATACACAGATTAGTGTTTATATGTAATTGTGGTTGAATTGATTATTTATATCATTTAGCTGCGTTGCTTGATGTAATTTATTTTATACTGTTAAATTGTTGAATATTTATCTATGTGTATGTTATCAATGGGGGCGATACATTTTTATATTCTGTCTGAAATTTGTACGCAACAGCTGAGCTATATGAATGAAATTGTAGAGAATAGGTACATGCCTAAATTTATCTCTCAACGAAATTTCCTTCGATTTTATGTAAATTAGGCACCATTAAACATATGTCAAAACCAGGAGGACGTAAGGTGAAACGATGACATATTGGTAAAGAATGTGCACCAACGACGTTGCGGATAGCCCATGGGCAAAATTGAAATTTGGGAGCATTGGTCGGTCAGGTCGATTGTAAAGGACACCGATAGTACATTATGGAGTATTCGTATAATTTATCAACCATTGCCATAAATTATACGCTACATATTTCGTACTACATGAACCTTTTTTTAAAAGAAAATAATTTTGTTGCCACATAAAAATTTCTTTTTATATCCTTCACCAAACTGTGGTACAGGGTACTATGTCTTTGTGTATGAATCATTTTCTGTGTCGATTTACGCATGTCCGTCCGTCTGTGTTAAATTGTAAACAAAGTACAGGTTGCATTTTTGATTCGAATTATATGAAATTTGGCACAGCTCAATTATTTGGCCTTAGGACGAACCCTATTGAAATTGGGAAAAATCGGTTCATATTTATATATAGATCCCATATATATTTTCGTCCGATTTAAGGTAAATGGTGCACCAAAGTCCTTCTATATCTTTCGATTTGCACGAAATTTTACACAGACTACTAATTAGGTCCAGAATGATGTGTGCCAAGTTTCGAGATAATCGGTTCAGATTTATATATAGCTCCCATATATAGTTTCGTCCGATTTAAGGTAAATGGTGCACCTAAGTCCCTACATATCATTTGATTCGCATGAAATTTGGAGTAGAGTACTAAATAAGGTGCAGAATGATGTGTGTCAAGTTTCGAGAAAATCGGTTCAGATTTTGATATAGCTCCTATATGCAGTTTCGTCCGATTTAAGGTAAATGGTGCACCAAAGTCCCTACATATCATTCGATTTGCATGAAATTTGGCATAGAGTACTAACTTAGGTGCAGAATGATGTGTGCCAAGTTTCGAGAATATCGGTTCTTATTTAGATATAGCTCCCATATATAGTTTCGTCCGATTTAATGTAAATAGTACACCAAAGTCCCTATATATCATTCGATTTGCACGAAATTTGGCATAGATTACTGAATTAGGTCCAGAATGATGTGTTCTAGGTTTCGTGGAAATCGGTCCAGATTTAGATATAGCTCCCATATATATTTTCGTCGATTTAAGGTAAATGGGGCCCCAAAGCCCCTATATATCTTTCGATTTGCACGAAATTTGGCATAAAGTACTAAATTAAGTCAAGAATGACGTGTGCCAAGTTTCGTGAAAATCGGTCCAGATTTAGATATAGCTCCCATATATATATTTTTTAAGTGCACCATGTAAATGGTGCACTTAAGTCCCTATATATCATTCGATTTGCACGAAATTTAGTACGAATTAGGTCAATAATGATGTGAGCTAAGTTTCGTGAAAATCGGTTCAGATTTTGATATAGCTCCAATATATCTTTTCATCCGATTTAATGTAAATTGTGCATTAAAGAACCAAAGATTGGCCGATCCGCACACAATTTTGTACAATGCACTGAAGTTACTATGACCTTTCGTGTGTCAAGTTTTCTTGAAATGGGTTCAGATTTACATATAGCTCCTATATATTCTTTCTTCCGATTTTAAGTAAATGGTGTACTAAAGACCCATAGCTAGGTTCAGATTTAGATATAGCATAGCTTCCATATATAATTTCTACCTATTTATGTTGATTGTAAATCAAATAATCAATGGACGCTTGATTGATATTACATTTTAAGCATTGATATTACATTTACCAAATAGGGTACGTAAAGTTTGCTTAAAGAGTATTTACAAAGTATGGAATACGATGTGCACGAAATTTGTCACAGGGTAAGGAGTAAGGTCTAGAGTGATGTCTGCCAATTTTCGTGAAAATAGGTTTAGATTTAGATATAGCTCCCATATATATTCTTCTGATTTAAGGTAAATGGTGCACCAAAGTACCTATATATCTTTCGAATTGGACGAAATTTGGCATAGCGTACTGAACTAAGTCTAGGACGATGTGTGTTTATCGGTTTATCGGAAAATCGGTTCAAATTTAGATAAAGATATGTATGGATTTAGATATCGATATATATTTAGATATAGATATATATATTTTCGTCCGATTTTATGCAAATGGTGCAGCAAGGTCCCTTTATATTTTTTTTCCACGATTTTTTACGAACTTTGTCATAGCGTATAAAATAGTCTTGAATGATGAGTAGTACGTTTCGGGAAAATCGGTTCAAATTTCGGTATAGCTCCCATATATATTTTCGTTCGATTTTTTGTAAATGGTGCACCAAAGTCCCTATATATCCTTCGATTTGCACGAAATTCGTCCGATTTTGCATAACACCAAACTCTTAATGTTCTTCCGATTAACACGAAATTTTACACATTGAGGTTTGAATGAAGTTAATGCGTTTTGTTGAAATTGGTACAGATGCAGCGATAGCTTCCATATGTATTTCGAACGGGTGTCTGATTGGGATTAAATGTTTAACAGTGCGGCGTACCGAATAGCATGAATCAATTGTGCTATATATTGTTGTCCACAAATTTGTCCCATGGTAGGCGGACGACTCTAAATCTGCCCGAATGAAATTAAATTCCTTCGAGTGAACACTGACATGAAATTGTTAGGATACACCAAAATGCGAAGGATATCATATAGTCGGCCCAGTCCATTCTTACTGGTTTTTATATGGCAATCTTTTTCTCTAGCAGCGTCAAAAACTTTGTTTTTGTCTTACCATTGTTATGCCTATAATATCAACAAATGGAAATTGTTGCCCACAGTATTTATAAAAAAAAACGAGTGGCAGTAAGAATCATGACAAATTACGGGTGTCTATATGTTTTTGTATGCATTGAAATTAAATCAGGTGAGATTAAATTTGAAAAACCACATAGACATTCAAACTAATAAAAACCAGTAAGGAAAGTAGTAAAGTCGGACGGGGCCGACTATATCATACCCTTCACCACTATGGGTATATTAAACAGGACTATTAACATGAAATTGGATGAAATAATATATGTGATAATGTGAATCTACCTGGATATATCCACAAAGTATGTAAATCGACTTCAAACAAATATAAATAGGTCATACGTTCGGCTATGTCTGCACTTCTAGAAAACGCAACTACGTAGTTCTATGGTCAATTTTGTACGTTGTGCAAAATTTGATGTCAATCTGACTAACATGAGGAGTTTGATGTCCAATTTACATGAAATCGGACGAAACTATATATGGAAGCTCTATCCAAATATTAAGCGATTTCAAACAAGCTTGTCACAGGTTAGGTTATACTAATTTCGTTCAGAACGTTGTGTTCCTATTGGTTCCTTGTTGCGTCAATTACTTAAAATATGTGAGCTATATATGTGGGAGCTATTTAGAAATCTGGACCGATTTTCTCGAAACTTGGCAGACATCACTCTAGGCTCAATTCAGTACTTTATGCCAAATTTCCTGCAAATCGAAGGATATATAGGGACTTTGGGCACCATATACATG
>NW_026889636.1:0-13146 GCF_032173495.1 Musca vetustissima
ACTAAATCTGGATCGATTTTCAGGAAACTCAACACACATTTTTCTAGACCTAATTCAGTACGCTATGCCAAATTTCATGCAAATCTAAAGATATATAGGAACTTTGGTGCACCATTTACCTTAAATCGGGCGAAACTATATATGGGAATTATATCTAAATCTAAACCGATTTTCACGAAACTTAGCATAGATCATTCTAGGCTTAGTTCATTACGTTGATCCAAATTTCATACAAATCGAACGATATATAGGTACTTTGGTGCACCATATACCTAAAATCGGACGAAAATATATATGGGGGCAACATCTAAATCTGTACGTTTTTTAGTACGTTATGCCAAATTTCGTACAAATCGTACCACAGAGTGGTGAAGGGTATAAATATTCTCCCAACACCTTATTCGGCTCCAATTCCCCTTAGCATATCTATAAAAATTCCTCTCCTCTGTGTTCTTCTATAAGAAAAGGTGATCTCCTCTGGGTTAGCACCTATGGATTATCCATTAAGAATGAGAGCCTCCGTGTGAGCTTCTTATTCCCGAAATTCTCCATCATTTCTTGAATAAAACTACTCTCTCTTTGGGACCTCTGTTTTTGTTGATGATCCTCCTATCAGAAGTCCTCACTCATTTCTTATATAAGTAGACATCCTCAAGATATCGACTACAAAAATACCTCATTTGGCTCCAGTTCTCCCCAGCGCTTCTAGAAGTTCACCTCTTCTCTGTGTTCTTTTTTAAGATTAGGGGGGCTCCTCTTCGGAAAAAATACCACGCTCTCCGAAAAAAATCCCTAAACAAATCCAAACTCTAGGGCCTAGGAAAAATTAGTCTTTAAAAATCCACGCTTTTTGTAACCTCAAAAAAATAATCTTAATACAAATTGTCGCTGTTGTTGTCCAGGCTTTTGTGGTCCCTGAAAAAAATATTCGCTTTCCTTGGAAAGGTAGAATCTATGGAGCGTATAAGTTATATTCATTGTTTCCCATTGGTGCGTATAAGTACTATTAATTTTGGGTTGATTTGGGAAAAGGGTCACATCTATGGTTCTAATTGGGTTAGAAGTGTCATTGGGGTCTTATATCTTAGTGAAAAGTCTATTCTTTATTCCCGATTTTATACTTTACTTGACAATCGGAAAAATTTACATTCATTTTTCATACTGTTCTCAAATTTATAAAATAAATATATTTACAAACCTCCATTCTCGTTAGCAAAACTTCTTCATAAAGAAGAACACTTTCAGTTTCTTTTTTATAAAAATATATCTACCAGGGCCCATGTGTAACTCCACAAAAGATAGCTCTTTTCTAAGAAGACCCCATCTTGCTCTTTGACAAATCCAGACTCTAGTGGCCTCTGAAAAACATTTCTTTAATATCACACGATTCTTGTAACCCTAAAAAATATTCTTCATAAAATCCAAGTCCTAAATGTCCCTGAATAAAATATTATTTTTATAAATTGTCGCTGTAGTGGTCCAAAAACAAAAGGTCTTTGCAAAGTCCAGGCTCTTGTGGTCCCTGAAAAAATAATAATATTCTTTAAAAAACGCTTTAATGACCCTGGAAGCGTATAAGTTATATTAATTGTTTCCATTGGTGCGGATAAGTACTATTAATTTTGGATTGATTTGGGAAAAAGGTCATATCTATGGTTCTAATTGGGTTAGAAGTGTCATTGGGTTCTCATATTTTAGTAAAAAGTCTATTTTTTATTCCTAATTTTATCCTCTACCGAAAAATATGTGGTAAGGTACAAATTTTGTCAACGGTGTAGAAAAAATGGAATTTATTCCTCCACTCTTCATGAAGTCCGTCCTTCCAAAAAATAAATACAAGGCTCTAGTAACCTCTGAATCCACGCTTGTAGCCCTAAAAAATCTTTACAAGAAGCAAAGACCTAAACGTTCGTGAAAAAATATTATTTATACAAATCGACGCTGCAGCAGTCTCCCCAAAAAAATATTCTTAAAAAATTTCAAAGTTCAAGTCTTGTGGTTCCTGAAAAAATATTAAAAAACGCTTTACCCTTTCATGGGGGTCATGGGAGCTTATACGTTATATTAATTGTGCGCCATTGGTGCGTATGACTACTATTAATTTAGGGTTGCTTTGGAAATAATGTCATATCTATGGTTCTAATTGGGTTAGAAGTTTCATTGAGGTCTCATATTATAGTGAAAATCCCATTCTTTATTTCTGATTTCATCCTTTAGCCGATATGTGTGGCAAGGTACCGATTTTGTCACCGGGAGCGAAGAAATGACATATATTCCTCCATCCTTCAATGAAGTCCTCATACAGTCCTCACTTCTATATATATGTCCTTTTTAAATCAAGGCTCTATTAACCTCTGAGTCCACGCTTTTTGTGACTCTAAAAAAATCTTTACAAGAATCCAAGCCCTCTACATTCGTGAATATTAAAAAAAGACGATTGAATTACCCTGGGAGCTTATAAGTTATATTAATTGTGTTCCATTGGTGCGTATAACTACTATTAATATTGGGTTGCATTGGGATAAATTCCACATCTATGGTTCTAATTGGGTTAGAAGTTTCATTGAGGTCTCATATTATAGTAAAAATCCTATTCTTTATTTCAAATTTTATTCCTTAGCCGAAAATCTGAGGGTAGGTATTAATTTTGACACCGGAAGCGAAAAAATTGAATTTATTCCTCCACCCTCCAGTGAAGTCTTCATACAGATTTTATATACAATGCAGCTCCTGCATAAGTAGACCTCAACCAGTTCTTTAGAGGAATTGTAGCCATTACCTCCCATGAAACTCTTAGATATGGAGACCACCTTCAACTATTCAGAATAATACATCATATAATTCTAATTTCCATCTAATTCTAAATAAGATGCACACATTCAGCTCTTCTATATGAATATCCCCTCAATCCCATTTTCAAAAATGTCTCCTTCCCTGTTTTCCCCCTTCGTCCTCCCTCATTCCACCCACATTTCCTTATTCTCAATAAAAACCAAAAACACAAAAAATGCCCTTAAAATGTTTTCCACAAAACCATTTCGTTATCTCGATTTCCATGCTTTCTATTTATCGGTCACAAATTCCTCGCCTAGTGTAATGGATGCTCACTGTCTGTCTGTCTGGCTGCCTGGCTAGCTGTTTGGCATCATTCGTCGTCGTTGTTGTTTTGTTATCTCAACAATTGGTCCTACTTTTTAATTTCAAAAAGTTTTCGTTGTCGTCTTTTCTTAATCATTATCACCTCATGGAATCTCCTTTAGTCTGGATGGGGGTATTTTCAAGACAGTTTGTTGCCAACCGGCCCACAAACAAAACGAAAGAAAAACCATTTCACAGTTCAAATGCAATGAATGATCTACAACCACCACCAACCAATACCACATCAAAAGCAATGATTTTTTCTCTGTCTATGGCAAAGTCTCCTTTGAACTCCAATGACTAACAATAATGGAATGGCAACAAAAAAAGCAAAAAGACCAGGCATCCCAACTGGGGCCTCCCTAACCATCATCTCGCCTGCTCCCCTCCTTCTCCACGGCCTTCTTAGTCATCCACTTCGAACAGCATCCAACTGTTTGTGTTGCATGTGGTGTTGTTGTTTGGTGGAGGCGGTGGTGGCACTGGAAGCCTGCCTTTGCACTTGAAACGTGGGAATCAGAACAAATCGTGCCAAAACTATTTACCACCACTTAAATGGTTTCACCAGCATTTTTCATTTCTTCCTCCTCTTCTTTTTCATTCGGCAAGCTTCCTTTTTTCCAAGCTCCTCCCTTACCGTACTACTCTTCTTCGGTGTTGGGTTCCACCAAATCGGTTTTGGGTCGTTCATAATTTTTATTTAAGAGTTTTTCAATTGTTTCAAATGCTGTTTTGGGCCAAAGCACCATCAAAAGGTTTGCAATCATTTTTTGGACATCAATTGTGGCTGGCTGACTGGAGTGATGGTGGTTGCGATGGTGGCACAATAGAAGTGGAAGAAGCAATAACAGGGTCTTAACTGGCTGGGATGATGATGATGGCTAGGCACAGTGTTTGAAAAAATATTTCAAAAGAAATCCACGTCTTCTAGGGACTTTGAAAAATATCTTTAATAAATTTACGCCTTTTACGGACCATGAAAAAAAATTATTTAAAAAAATCATCCCTTGTAGGACCATGAAAAAAATATTTGAAAAAATCACGCCTTGGGTATATCCTTGAATATCTACGTTCCATAAGCTTAAAAAAAGATTTCCAGGAGCTCCGGCCTTTTGCGCAGTTTTTCCAATATGAAAGACCATATTCGGCAATATTGTCTTCCACTTGATCTTTCCATATTATTCGTGGTCTTCCCCTTCTGCGTGAGCCATCAGCTGGTTCGCTTTTATATGCCTTCTGGGCTAGGGCATCTTTATCCATTCTCACAACATGGCCTAGCCAACGTAGTAGCTGCAGCTCAATACGTCTAACAATGCCGATGTCCGAGAATAGCTGGTACAACCTATGGTTCATTCGACGGAGATATTCACCGTCAACGCAGATCGGTCTATAGATCTTTCGGAGAATTTTTCTCCCAAACACTTCAAGAGCCGCCTCATCTGCTTGCGTAAGTACCCATGCTTCAGATCCATATAACAGCACGGGTAGTATCAGCGTCTTGTAGAGTGTGAGTTTGGTCTGGCGGGAGATGGCCTTGCTTTTGAGTTGTTTGCTCAGACCATAGTAGTATGACCTTTTCCAGCAGTATGGAAAAAAGGTCCCACTACAAACTGTCACCTTGTCTGAATCCTCGTTCGGTATTAAAGGGCTACGAGAGGTCCTTTCCGACTTTAACTGCTGATATTGTGCCAGTTAAAGTTATCCTACATATCGGAATTAATTTTGCAGGAATGCGAAACGCAGACATGGCTTTACACCTCTGAACGGATAGGGCTGTAGAATGCGGCTTTATAGTCGACGAATAGGTGGAATGTGTCGATGTGTCTTTCGTGGGGTTTTCCAGGATTTGTCGCAGAGAGAAAATCTGGTCAATGGTGGATTTGTCAGGTCTGAAGCCGCATTGGTATGGTCCAATAATGTCTTTGGCCATTGGATTCAGTCGTTCACACAGAACGCTGGATAGCACTTTATATGCGATGGGAAGGAAACTTATTCCTCTATAGTTGGCACATATCGTCTTGTCTCCTTTTTTTGTGCACGGGACACAGGATGCTGAGGTTCCAATCATTGGGCATGCACTCTTCTAACCAAATTGTACTAAGCAGCGGGTGCATGCTCCTTACCATCATCTGACCACCAGTTTTGAATAGTTCGGCTGGTAACCCATCGGCACCTGCTGCTTTATTATTCTTTAGCCGATTGATTGCTATTCTGACTTCATCTTGGCTAGGTGGTATATACTATATACTGTCATCTATTATTGGTTCTGGGGTATCCTTTTCACCGCTACTATTTGATACCAGAAGTTTTTCAAAATTCTCCTTCCAGATCCTAAGCATGCTGTCTGTATCTGTCACCAGGTTTCCTTCTTCATCTCTACAGGAGGATGTACCTGCACCAAAGCCTTCGGTTTGGTGTTGTAGTCGTTTGTAACATTTCCGGACTTCATTCTGACACCTGTTCATCTAGATTTCCTCACGCTCACGTTTTTCTTGTTCTTTCTTCTTAAATTACGTTTCTCCTCTCTCCTTTTCTCCCGATAGTTCTCCATCGCATTAAGTGTTGCAACTGTCAGGCAGGGTTGCCCTGCGTTTTTCATATCAGTAGCATTACGACATTCCTGATCGTACCACGGATTTTTTGTTGGTGGTCTTTGGTACCCATGTGTTGCTTTTGCTGCAGTTTGTAGGGAGTGGGCAATTCTCTGTCTCTGTGCTTCTATATTACTATCGGCACAAGGGGTGCTTTCGTCAAGCAGTTGAGTAAGTTGAGCGGAGTAGGCTTTTGATATCTGTTGTGTTTGCAGTTCGTCAAAGTTCCGTGTTACATTAGATCGCACCTTTGCAACAACATTAAGACGGCTGCGTAACTTGGCTGCCACAAGATAATGGTCCGAATCGATATTGGCTCCTCAGATCGATCGGACGTCTAAAACACTGGATGAATGCCTTCCGTCTCGTTGTTTGATCAGGAGAAATCCAGGTGGCCTTGTGTATATCAAGATGCTTGAATCTGGTGCTGCTAACTACCATATTTTCTGTGCTGCTGCGAAGTCAATCAACCTCTTGCCGTTATCTGATGTTTCTTCATGGAGGCTGAATTTTCCGACGGTGGGGCCAAAGATATTTTCCCTTCCGATTACTGTTTCTAGGCGCTCGTAAAATATGTCTTTGGTCTGTTCATCTTTATCTTCGGTCGGAGCATGGACGCAAATGAGACTGATGTGGAAGAACTTCGCTTTTATACGGATTGTAGTAATTCGCTCATCTACTGGAGTAAATTTGGAGACGAGGTCTTTTTTCTCCTGTTAACCATAAATCCTCAGCCGAATTCATATCTCGTTTCATGGCAGCTATAATACAGGACGTAATCATCTCATTTACTTACGCCAGTCCCTTTCCATCGCATTTCCTGTAAGGCGATAATATCGGCTTTGTACTTCTTGAGTACATCCGGATTAGGGGGGTTTGGTTTTCTTTTCGTTGCTTTTTAATTTTTTTTCCGAATGTGGGCAACTAATCCGACGCCTCAAGCCATTTTGTGTAGTTCTTATGGTTGAACTCGCGGCACATATCAGCTCACTATTTCAACGGGTGATGAAAATAGTTACCCCAGGCGACACCTCGGGGAGGTCAGTGTCCACAATTGAGATGAAAGAGGGACCAAGATAAGCCTGGTCTACGCCATGTTTAAGCCACTCAGAGCCGTTGTTTCGTATATATCATCCCCAACGTCATAGATCCTTGATTTTTATACCCTTCACCACACTGTGGTACAGGGTATTATGTCTTTGTGCATATGTTTGTAACAGGCAAAAGGAATCGAGATCGGCCTATGGTTCCTTTTGAGAATATACATAGAATAACTTTCTGAGTCGATTTATGCTTGTCTGTCCGTCCGTCCGTCTGTTGATGTTAAATTGTAAACAAAGTGCAGGTCGCATTTATAATCCGATTTAGCTGAAATTTGGCACAGTTCATTTGTTTGGCCCAAGGACGAACCCTATTGAAATTAGGAAAAATCGGTTCAGATTAAGATATAGCTCCCATATATATTTTCGTCCGATTTAATATAAACGGTCCCTATATATCTTTCGATTTGCACGAAATTTGGCACAACGTACTGAATTGAGCCTAGAGTGATGTCTGCCTTGTTTCGTGAAAATCGGTCCAGATTTATATATAGCTCCCATATATAGTATCGTCCGATTTCATGTAAATGGTGCACCAATGTCCCTATATATCCTTCGATTTGCACGAAATTTGGCATAACGTACTTAATTGAGCCAAGAATTATGCCTGCCAAGTTTCATGAAAATCGGTCCTAATTTAGATATAGCTCCCATATATTGTTTCGTCCGATTTCATGTAAATGGTGCACCAAAGTCCCTATATATCCTTCGATTTGCACGAAATTTGGCACTGACTACTGGATTGAGTCCAGAGTGGTGTGTGCCAAGTTTCGAGAAAATCGGTTCAGATTTATATGTAGCTCCTATATATATTTCCGTCCGATCTAAGGTAAATAGGCTCCAAAGTCTATATATATCTTTCGATTCGCACGAAATTTGGCATAGGATACTGAATTAGGTCCAGAATGATGTGTGCTTAGTTTCGTGAAAATCGGTCATATATCTCCCATATATAGTTTTGCCCGATTTTAAGTAAATGGTGCACAAAGTGCTTGTATATCTTTCGATTTGCACGAAATTTGGCATAGAGTAGTGAATTAGGTCCAGAATGATGTGTGCTAAGTTTCGTGAAAATTGGTCCAGATTTTGCTATAGCTCCCATATATATTTTTGTCCGATTAAATGTAAATTGTGCACTAAAGACCCATAGTTAGGCCGATAGACAGTATTCCCTCGAATAGGCGACGTCTGGTAGGATACATATGTAGAATATATATAAAGTGGTGAAGGGTGTCATATAGTCGGCCCAGTCCGACTTTACTCCTTACTGGTTTGTTTTTTATTTTTTGACCCACTGTCTTGTTTTCCTACCATTTATGATTATGACGATGATGCCATGCTTTTTTTTTTGCCTGACTGTTGGCCACTAATGGCTTTGAAAAGTGTTGAATTACGGGCATTTCAACGCTCGATGTTGATAAATTATAATGAATGGTAATGGATAATCGAATTGCTTGTTGTTGGTTTTTGCCATGGCGATTACTAGTGTTGTGGTGGTTGTTGTTTTTGTTGCTGTCTCATGATTTGGATTCTGTTAAGATTTCCCCTAAGTCTTTGCTTGGATTTTCTACTTCGTTTTTTTTTATTTTTTTAGGAGGGTGGACATTTGGATTTCTTTGCTTTTTCCCAACCAGACTCTTAGACGTCCGGCCATTCATTCTCCCAAACGTCCAATTGTCATAGCACAGCATTGAAAATAATGCCTGTGATAATTATAATGAAGGCATGAATTTTGTTGGCCATCATCACTGTCATTATTTATAAAGAAAAAAATCTGTGTGCAGTGAGTGTCCAATTCATGGGGACGAATGGACGGACGGACTGTACCATTAACACAGTCATGGCTATTGTGTGAAGGAGAACATTTTTGTGAATTATAACTCTTGACATGGCCTTCATATTGTTGATGTTGTTGTTTTTATTTTTTTCATCCCGTATTTTTTTCCAATGGTGGCCGATAAGTAAAGAAGTCATTAAAATTTAATTGGCATCTAAACGAATCTTGGCCAATGCAGTTCTTTTCCATGGTGTGAAATTTGAAGTGAGGCCATGGTGGCTATTGTGGAATGATGGGAAAAAACTTTTCCAATGGGAAGAAGAATTGTTTTTCTTCGGATCATCACAATTCCACCTCCCCTAACTGGCAGCAAGTTGAAGAATAACAAAAAAATAATTATATGGAAATTGTTTAATAATTACATGGACTTGGGGTGCTAATATATCATGCCATGATGTGTTTAGCTTTCCAATCCAGCCTACCTCGAATACCATGTATTCTTTATGAATGTATTCATTCATTATTGGTGATCCTCAATGTGGTAACCATATATTTAAAATCAATTACCCACAATGAAAGGAGGATAGGCTGCAAACTGAATCTTTAAAATCTGGTTGTTGTTGGTGTCCACAAGCAAAACCCACACAGTCACCTGAGCTGCAGTGGCACTTGAATAACACCACAACACCAACAGCATTGGTAGCAGATGGACAGACAGACAAGCCAAGAAAAACAAAAACCCGAGCATGTTAAACAAGTTAAGAGCAGAGTATATTAACGCTTTTGAAGTAAATTAAATTGTATTGCCACCTCATGTATAAACATTAGTTGCAAACAAAGGCACACACACACACATACACAGAGATGATATAGATTGTAGAGGATAATGGTGAAGACAACAGCTCGAGGTTGGTATACGTTGCACTCAAATGGGTAGATAGAATGTTAAATAAATAAATGTTAACCTGCATAGGTCCATGAAAAAATATACTTTAAAAATTATGTTTTTAATAATCTATATCTTATGCAGGTCCAAAAAAAAATATTTTTTAAAAATCTACGCCTTGTGCAGGTCCATGAAAAAATATTTTTTAAAAATTTTAAAATAATAAATTCACATCTTGCCTTCAATAATATTTTTAATAAATCCACCCCTTGTGTGGGTCCCCAAAACAATTATTTTTTTTAAAAATTCGACGCCTTGTACGGCTCCCCGAAGGAATATTAAAAACCAGTAAGGAAAGTAGTAAAGTCGGACTGGGCCGACTATATGATACCCTTCATCACTTTGGGTATATTCTACATATGTATCCTAACAGGCGACACGTTTACCAAACCCGTGCTCTAATTTCATAAAATCGGACGAAAATATATATGGGAGCTATATTTAAATCTGAACCGATTTTCACGAAACTTAGCACACATCATTCTAGACTTAATTCAGTACGCTATGGCAAAATTCGTGCAAATGAAAAGATTTCCAGGGACTTTGGTGCACCAATTGCCTAAAATCGGGCGAAACTATATATGGGAGTTATATCTAAATCTGAACCGATTTTCATGAAAATTTGCACATATTATTATAGACGATATTCAGTACGCTGTGCCAAATTTCATAAAATCGGACGAAAATATATATGGGAGCTATATTTAAATCTGAACCGATTTTCACGAAACTTAGCACACATCATTCTAGACTTAATTCAGTACGCTATGGCAAAATTCGTGCAAATGAAAAGATTTCCAGGGACTTTGGTGCACCAATTGCCTAAAATCGGGCGAAACTATATATGGGAGTTATATCTAAATCTGAACCGATTTTCATGAAAATTTGCACATATTATTATAGACGATATTCAGTACGCTGTGCCAAATTTTGTGCAAATCCAAAGATATATAGGGACTTTGGAGACCCATTTACCTTAAATCGGACGAAAATATATATGGGCACTATATATAAATCTTATCCGATTTTCTCGAAACTTGGCACACATCATTCTTGACCTAACTCAGTACTTTATGCCAAATTACGTGCAAATCGAAAGATATATAAGGACTTTGGTGCCCCATTTACCTTAAATCGGACGAAGCTATATATGGGAGCTATATCTAAATCTGGACCGATTTTCACGAAACGTAGCACACATCATTCCCGACCCAATTCAGTACCCTATGCCAAATTTCGAGCAAATCGAAAGATATGTAAGTACTTTGGTGCACCATTTACCTTAAATCGGACGAATATATGTATGGAAGCTATATCAAAATCTAGACCGATTTTCACAAAAATCGGCACACATCATTCTAGACCTAATTCAGTACTCTATGCCTAATTTCGTGCAAATCGAAAGCTATATAGGGAGTTTGGTACACCATTTACCTTAAATGGGACGAAAATATATATGGGAGCTATATCCAAATCTGAACCTATTTTCACGAAACTTCACACACATCATTCTAGGCCTAATTCATTACGCTGTACCAAATTTGGTGCAAATTGAAAGATATATATTAAATCGGGCGAAAATATATATGGGAGCTATATTTAAATCTGAACCGATTTTTCCCAATTTCAATAGGGTTCGTCCTTGGGCCAAATAAGTGACCTGTGCCAAATTTCATCCAATTCGGATTATAAATGCGACCTGCACTTTCTTTACAATTTAACACCAACAGACGGACGGACATGCATAAATCGACTTAGGAAGTGATTCTATGCATATTCTCAAAAGGAACCATGTGTCTATCTCGATTATTTTTGCCTGTTACAAACATATGCACAAAGACATAATACCCTGTACCACAGACTGGTGAAGGGTATACACATTTTTTTTAGAAATCTACGCCTTGTGTAGGTCCTTGAAAAATATTTTTTTTAATAAATCCACGCTTTGTTTAGATCCTTGAATTTTTATATCCTACACAACTATGTTGTCAGGGTATTATGGCTTTGTGCAGCCCCAAGAGTTTGTAACGCCGCGAAATATTGGTCCTAGAACCACCTTCAAGCATACCGATCGTCATATCTCGACTACCTGAGTCGATCTAGACATGTGTGTCCGCCCGTCCGTCCATTATAATTTGTAAACAAGATACAGGCCACAGTTATGGACCAATCTTCACGAAATTTTGCATGTAGAAGGGGTTTTGACCAATGAAGACCCCTACTGTTTTTGGTAAATATCGGTTAATATTTTTGGGTTCTGGCCATTGAAGACCCCTATTGTTTTTGCTAAAGATCGTTTAATATTTAGGGGGTGAAATGGACCAATACTTATTTTTTGTCGTTTTTTTCTGGTCGCTCCAGAGGCCGCAATTATGACCCGAACATCGTGAAATTTAGCATGCTCATTCTTTGGTCCGATCCTCTAGGGCCAAAGAATAAGCATGCCTGTTTTCATAAAGATCGGTCACTATGTAGCGAATCAAATGTACCCCGATTTTTGTGTGAAAAATTACAAAATTTTTATTCTATGGCGTATATATTTGCCTTGAAGGACATAGACCCGAGAAGTTGATAGTATATCAAAGAGGAATGGTTGACCTTCAAATTGATACCAATTATATTGTCGTACGTTCTCATATGTGGGAGTTACAATTTAATATTTACAGGTGCTTACGTAGTCAGATATTATTTAGTAACCCATTACCACACACTAGAGGGTGGAAATATAGCTCTTATTGCTTTGAATATTTCCATGAGGATCCATGTATGGTCAACGCAACGCCTATAATTTTCGGTGATGATCAGATAATAATTTTGGTATGAACTGGACCGAGAACTTAATTTGTTTAATTTTTTTTCGATACACAATTGAAAGCCGAACATCGCAATACAGCCCACGGTGCAGGGAATATGGCCAAGAAATTAGAAGGGTTGTACTGAATATTAGTAATCGGTCAAGATTGTGTGCTTTGTTTACGTCATTGAAAATATTTTTTTAATAAATCCACGCCTTGTTTAGGCCCTTGAAAAAATATTTTTAATAAAACCTCATTGGCCCCCTTCTTTTCTTTCGCCTCACCGATTTTTATACCCTTCACCACACTGTGGTACAGGGTATTATGACTTTGTGCATATGTTTGTAACAGGCAAAGGAAATGAGATAGACACGTGGTTCCTTTTGAAAATATGCATAGAATCGCTTTCTGAGTCGATTGATGTCCGTCAGTCTGTCTGTAGATGTTAAATTCTAAACAAAGTATAGGTCGCATTTATGATCCGATTTGGATGAAATTTTTCAGAAGTCACATTTTTGGCCCAAGGACGAAACCTATTGAAATTGAAGAAAATCGGTTCAGAATTAGATATAGCTCTCGTATATAGTTTGGTCCGATTTAAGGTAAATGGGGCACCAAAATCACTATATATTTTTCGATTTGCATGAAATTTGGCATAGGATACTGAATTAGGGTCATAATGATGTGTGCTAAGTTTCGTGAAAATCGGGTCAGATTTATATATAGCTCCCATATATAGTTTAGTCCGATTTTATGTAAATGGTACACCAAAGTCCCTATATATTTTTCGATTTGCGCG
>NW_026889637.1:0-13173 GCF_032173495.1 Musca vetustissima
ATGGAGGGTATATTAGCTTTGTTTTTCCGTTTGTAACGCATCGAAATACTCATTTCCGACCCTATAAAGTATATATATTCTTGATCAGCGTAAAATTCTATGACGATTTATGCATGTCCATCTGTCCGTCTGTCCGTCTGTCTGTTGTAATCACTCTAGCGTCTAAACGAATTGAGATAGAGCCCCAAAATTTCGCATAGAGTCGTCTTTTGTCTGCAGGCAGGTCAAGTTCGAAGATGGGCTATATCGGTCCACGTTTAGGCATAGCTCCCATATAAGGATACCCCCCAATTTTCGGTATTTTGAGGTTCTTGAGCGTGTTTTTCAACCGAATTCGCTGAAATTTGGTACTTTGAGTTCTTATTGGGTAGCAAATATCCCCACTAAAAATTATAAATATAGGTCAATTTTTTCGGACAGCCCCCATGTAAGGGTAACCCCAAAATTTCGGTATTTTGAGGTTCTTGAGCGTGTTTTTCAACAGAATTCGCTGAAATTTGGTACTTTGAGTTCTTATTGGGTACCAAATAAACCTACTAAAAATTATAAATATAGGTCAATTTTTTCTGGTACCCCCCATATAACGGTACCCCTCAATTTTCGGTATTTTGGGGTTCTTGACCGCGTTTTTCAACGGAATTCGCTGAAATTTGCTATATTGGGTTTATATTGGGTAATAAATTTCTCCACAAAAAATTATGGATATAGGTCCACTTTTTCTGGTAGTCCCCATATAACGGTACCTCCTAATTTTCAGTATTTTGGGGGTTTTGATCGTATTTTTCCGCCGAATTAGCTGTAATTTAGTATTTTGAGTTCTTAATAGGTACCAAATCTCCACACAAAAAATTATGAATATAGATCCATTTTTTCGGATAGCCCCCATATAAGGATACCCCCAATTTTCGGTATTTTGGGCTTCTTGAACGCGTTTATCAACCGAATTTGCTGCAATTTGGTATTTTGTAGTCGTATATGGTAACAAATCTCCCTACCAAAAATTATTAATATTCGCCCCCTTTTTGGGGTAGTCCCCATATAACCCCCTTTTTATACCCTCCACCATAGTATGGAGGGTATATTAGTTTTGTTTTTCTGTTTGTAACGCATCGAAATACTCATTTCCGACCCTATAAAGTATATATATTCTTGATCAGCGTAAAATTCTAAGACGATTTATGCATGTCCGTCTGTCCGTCTGTCTGTTGTAATCACTCTAGCGTCTAAACGAATTGAGATAGAGCCCCAAAATTTCGCATAGAGTCGTCTTTTGTCTGCAGGCAGGTCAAGTTCGAAGATGGGCTATATCGGTCCACGTTTAGGCATAGCTCCCATATAAGGATACCCCCCAATTTTCGGTATTTTGAGGTTCTTGAGCGTGTTTTTCAACCGAATTCGCTGAAATTTGGTACTTTGAGTTCTTATTGGGTAGCAAATATCCCCACTAAAAATTATAAATATAGGTCAATTTTTTCGGACAGCCCCCATGTAAGGGTAACCCCAAAATTTCGGTATTTTGAGGTTCTTGAGCGTGTTTTTCAACAGAATTCGCTGAAATTTGGTACTTTGAGTTCTTATTGGGTACCAAATAAACCTACTAAAAATTATAAATATAGGTCAATTTTTTCTGGTACCCCCCATATAACGGTACCCCTCAATTTTCGGTATTTTGGGGTTCTTGACCGCGTTTTTCAACGGAATTCGCTGAAATTTGCTATATTGGGTTCCTATTGGGTAATAAATTTCTCCACAAAAAATTATGGATATAGGTCCACTTTTTCTGGTAGTCCCCATATAACGGTACCTCCTAATTTTCAGTATTTTGGGGGTTTCGATCGTATTTTTCCGCCGAATTAGCTGTAATTTAGTATTTTGAGTTCTTAATAGGTACCAAATCTCCACACAAAAAATTATGAATATAGATCCATTTTTTCGGATAGCCCCCATATAAGGATACCCCCAATTGGGCTTCTTGAACGCGTTTATCAACCGAATTTGCTGCAATTTGGTATTTTGTAGTCGTATATGGTAACAAATCTCCCTACCAAAAATTATTAATATTCGCCCCCTTTTTGGGGTAGTCCCCATATAACCCCCTTTTTTATACCCTCCACCATAGTATGGAGGGTATATTAGCTTTGTTTTTCTGTTTGTAACGCATCGAAATACTCATTTCCGACCCTATAAAGTATATATATTCTTGATCAGCGTAAAATTCTAAGACGATTTATGCATGTCCGTCTGTCCGTCTGTCTGTTGTAATCACTCTAGCGTCTAAACGAATTGAGATAGAGCCCCAAAATTTCGCATAGAGTCGTCTTTTGTCTGCAGGCAGGTCAAGTTCGAAGATGGGCTATATCGGTCCACGTTTAGGCATAGCTCCCATATAAGGATACCCCCCAATTTTCGGTATTTTGAGGTTCTTGAGCGTGTTTTTCAACCGAATTCGCTGAAATTTGGTACTTTGAGTTCTTATTGGGTAGCAAATATCCCCACTAAAAAAAATTATAAATATAGGTCAATTTTTTCGGACAGCCCCCATGTAAGGGTAACCCCAAAATTTCGGTATTTTGAGGTTCTTGAGCGTGTTTTTCAACAGAATTCGCTGAAATTTGGTACTTTGAGTTCTTATTGGGTACCAAATAAACCTACTAAAAATTATAAATATAGGTCAATTTTTTCTGGTACCCCCCATATAACGGTACCCCTCAATTTTCGGTATTTTGGGGTTCTTGACCGCGTTTTTCAACGGAATTCGCTGAAATTTGCTATATTGGGTTCCTATTAGGTAATAAATTTCTCCACAAAAAATTATGGATATAGGTCCACTTTTTCTGGTAGTCCCCATATAACGGAACCTCCTAATTTTCAGTATTTTGGGGGTTTCGATCGTATTTTTCCGCCGAATTAGCTGTAATTTAGTATTTTGAGTTCTTAATAGGTACCAAATCTCCACACAAAAAATTATGAATATAGATCCATTTTTTCGGATAGCCCCCATATAAGGATACCCCCAATTTTCGGTATTTTGGGGTTCTTGAACGCGTTTATCAACCAAATTTGCTGCAATTTGGTATTTTGTAGTCGTATATGGTAGCAAATCTCCCTACCAAAAATTATTAATATTCGCCCCCTTTTTGGGGTAGTCCCCATATAACCCCCTTTTTATACCCTCCACCATAGTATGGAGGGTATATTAGTTTTGTTTTTCCGTTTGTAACGCATCGAAATACTCATTTCCGACCCTATAAAGTATATATATTCTTGATCAGCGTAAAATTCTAAGACGATTTATGCATGTCCGTCTGTCCGTCTGTCTGTTGTAATCACTCTAGCGTCTAAACGAATTGAGATAGAGCCCCAAAATTTCGCATAGAGTCGTCTTTTGTCTGCAGGCAGGTCAAGTTCGAAGATGGGCTATATCGGTCCACGTTTAGGCATAGCTCCCATATAAGGATACCCCCCAATTTTCGGTATTTTGAGGTTCTTGAGCGTGTTTTTCAACCGAATTCGCTGAAATTTGGTACTTTGAGTTCTTATTGGGTAGCAAATATCCCCACTAAAAATTATAAATATAGGTCAATTTTTTCGGACAGCCCCCATGTAAGGGTAACCCCAAAATTTCGGTATTTTGAGGTTCTTGAGCGTGTTTTTCAACAGAATTCGCTGAAATTTGGTACTTTGAGTTCTTATTGGGTACCAAATAAACCTACTAAAAATTATAAATATAGGTCAATTTTTTCTGGTACCCCCCATATAACGGTACCCCTCAATTTTCGGTATTTTGGGGTTCTTGACCGCGTTTTTCAACGGAATTCGCTGAAATTTGCTATATTGGGTTCCTATTTGGTAATAAATTTCTCCACAAAAAATTATGGATATAGGTCCTCTTTTTCTGGTAGTCCCCATATAACGGTACCTCCTAATTTTCAGTATTTTGGGGGTTTCGATCGTATTTTTCCGCCGAATTAGCTGTACTTTAGTATTTTGAGTTCTTAATAGGTACCAAATCTCCACACAAAAAATTATGAATATAGATCCATTTTTTCGGATAGCCCCCATATAAGGATACCCCCAATTTTCGGTATTTTGGGGTTCTTGAACGCGTTTATCAACCGAATTTGCTGCAATTTGGTATTTTGTAGTCGTATATGGTAACAAATCTCCCTACCAAAAATTATTAATATTCGCCCCCTTTTTGGGTAGTCCCCATATAACCCCCTTTTTTTATATTAATATAGTTATCTGATATGTTCCGCGTTTTGAGTTTGGTTCTAAGACTCTAGTGTAATCATTTCACCTGCAGAGGATAGCGAGGTAAAAAATTAGAACGTAAGGTTCGATAATGAACTATAGTCGCATTTAGACCTAGCCTCTGTGGAGGTTTCAGAAGGAGTGGACCGATATTCCCCATCTTCGAATTTGAATTATCAATTAAAAATTTCTGAAATTTGTATTATTGTTTACATAATCCTATTTTAGACATGTCCACTTTTTGGTATGTTTCCTTTATTTTCATTTCTAGTACCTGTCAGTATATCTATGGTGGAGGGTATACAAAGTTCGGCCCGGCCGAACTTAACGCTTTTTCACTTGTTTTTTTTTTTTTTTTTTTGAAATTCGCTTGAAAAGTTGTCACTGACGTTAGCACAGACGTTTGATTGCTTTCGCTGTCAAGAGACGACTGCTTTAATGTTTAAAAAATTGTTGTTTTTTAAGACATATGGTTTTTTGGGGTTAGTTAGATCAAAACTTCAATTTTCATAAAATATGCGATCATTAACATCGACGAAAATAATGGTAATGATAGCATTATTAGTATTCCCGTCAGATATTTGAAGTTTTGTCTTATTTTCATCAGAGCCCAAGCTGTTGGACATGAAATCTCATTGTCATATTTGTCAAAAAATGTATTATTTTTTCGACAATGTTTCTTTATACCCTTCATCACACTGTGGTACAGGGTATTATGTCTTTGTGCATATGTTTGTAACAGGCAAAAGGAAACGAGATAGACACATAGTTCCTTTTGCATAGAATCACTTTCTGAGTCGATTTATGCATGTCCGTCCGTCCGTCTGTAGATGTTAAATTGTAAAAAAAGTACAGGTCGCATTTATAATCCGATTTGAATGAAATTTGGCACAAGTCACTTATTTGGCCCAAGGACGAACCCTATTGAAATTGGGAAAAATGGGTTAAGATTTAGATATAGCTCCCATATATATTTTCTTCCGATTTAAGGTTAATAGGGCACCAAAGTACCTGTATATCTTTCGATTCGCATGAAATTGGCACAGAGTACTGAATTAGGTCCAGAATGATGTGTGCCAAGTTTCGAGGAAATCGGTTCAGATTTGGATATAGCTCCCATATATACTTTCGTCCGATTTAAGGTAAATGGGGCACCAAAGTCCCTCTATATCTTTTCGATTTGCATGAAATTTGGCACAGAGTACTGAATTAGGTCCAGAATGATGTGTGCCAATTTTCGAGAAAATCGGTTCAGATTTAGATATAGCACCCATATATAGTTTCGTCCGATTTAAGGTAAATGGGGCACCAAAGTCTTTTTTTATCTTTCGATTTGCATGAAATTTGGCACAGAGTATTGAATTAGGTCCAGAATGATGTGTGCCAAGTTCCGAGGAAATCGGTTCAGATTTAGATATAGCTCCCATATATATTTTCGTCCGATTTAAGGTAAATGGGGCACCAAAGTCCCTCTATATCTTTTCGATTTGCACGAAATTCAGCAGAGGGTACTGAATTGGCTCCAGAATGATGTGTGATAAGTTTCATGAAAATCAGTTCCCATTTAGATATAGCTCCAAAATATATTTTCGTCCGATTTAATGTAAATTGTGCACTAAAGAACCAATGATTGGCCGACCTGCGCACAATTTTGTACAATGTACTGAAGTTACTATAACCTTGTGTGTGTCAAGTTTTCTTGAAATTGGTTCAGATTTGCATATACCTCCTATATATACTTTCGTCCGATTTTAAGTAAATATTGTACTAAAGACCCATAGCAAGGCCGATTGGCAAAACGCACTGAAATTAGTATCATGTTGATTGTAAACCAAATAATCAATGGGTGCTTGATTGATATTACATTTTAAACAGTGAAGCATACCAAATAGCGTGCGTAAAGTTAGCCTAAAGTCTTTTTAAAAGTATGAAATCAATGTTCTTTGAAAATACATCTGTAATGATACATAGTAGAATATCCCCAAAGTGGCGAAGGGTATCATATAGTCGGCCCAGTCCGACTTTACTGCTTTCCTTACTGTTTTTTTTTTTGTTTGAAGTTTGGATGTGGACCTATGTAACCATAAACAAAAACTTATTCAAATCAACATTGGCCAAACAATACAAAATCTATATATAGAATATATATCAAACATATACAAATCTATAACGGTAATCTGAAAACTAATTAACAATTTGTTTAGAAATGAAATATACCCATAACTATGACTAAACAACGTTTGTCGGGTCAGTATATATATATATATAACTGATTCATTGTCCATTTAAAATATGTTGCATCTGTATGCAAAATTGTGTCCATGATGATTTATAAAAAATTCCCATATGTGCTTATTCAATTTTTGTATAAAAATTATCAATAAATTGAATTTTATACAATATTTCTTATATACACACAATATTTCAATCGATATCGTGTGCCAGTGACATCTTATCTTCATCGAATTTTTCGTAATTAGTTTTGGAATATAATTGAGGATAAATTGACAAGCAATTACAATGTAAGAATGTGCAAATTTGTATGTGTGTGGGAAAATATTATTATTACGGATTTGGGGGTATATTTTTAAACAAAAATATTTATAAAAGCAATAAAACACAGTTAATGCATTCAACTTTTTAAAAAAATTGATATGGGTGCTGCGTCAGAAAAATATCCAATTTTCAATCTTACATTCCCAATAAAGACGAAATATTGGACAACTACAATCTAATAATTATGATTTATAATGTAATTTACAATTCAATGCTTTCGTTTTACATTGGATTAAATGAAATTAATTCATAGAATTTATTTCAGAATGTTTCAGTGAATACTTTTTTCGTCGGAAGACATTCTAATTGCCTCCCGAATGCGCCACTCAAACGAACGAAGCGGAAGACTGTTTCAAAAGTTGGTTCCTCTCTCTCCCCCATTTAATCCTTTAACAAATGGAAATTATGAAACAAAAGTCTTTTGCCATATAATTGTGAATGGGAAGAGGAATTCTACTCATATTCCGCATATGCGATTATAATGCAAATTCAATAACCCAAAGGTATGGCCCATCGTGTATGTGACTGTGGGCGGTTAGGCGTATGCCTAGTAATACACCGTGAACACCGTAGTGGAAATTCTTAATAAATTCTTTTTAATACTTTTTCATTCAATTCTCTATTAATTTTCTGTTTTTTTTTCTGTAGAACAATTTTAGCTGCTTTTTCTTTTTTTCAACAGTTACGTTAACAGGAATTTAAAAAACTCATTTCCCCCCAAGCGGTTAGGCAACTTTTAATGCTGCCAACAGCCTTTTGTTATTATCAGCACTTATCAAGTTATGCACAAACTTAGACCAAACCGTGAGGAAATGAGATGGATTATGCACAAGAAATGAAAAGCAGAAACAGAAGAATAAAAATTTAATTGGAAAAGAGGTAATATTTAAGAAGAATGTCGTAAAGAATTTCCGTTGTTCAGTTAATTTAAACGATTGTGTGGCTAAGTAAAATGAGAGGCATACTCGTAGTTATAACCGATAAGAATGCAGCAGTTTTCACTTCTTTAACAGTAGACATTATCTATGTTAATGTCTAAATACAGTATTCAGTGGGCTTTACTTCCCCTCAAGGCGATGTCTTCCCTTTTACACAATAAAATTATCTCAATGGCCACTTTAACTTTATAATTTTGTTATCTCAATATATCTGAAGCTTGACTGTCCGTAACATGTTCTAAACGTTTTGAAACATTTTTCATGCTCGATATAAAGTCCTGAGTCCTCATCATCGCATATTCAATTTTTTCGTGGGCGGTTAAGCATTCAATAGCATCTTTCCAATTTGTAAGAAGGTGTGACAGAAGTAATTTTGGAACTTGATGGATGCCCCTTCCGCACCCTCCTTTATTTGAAAATAAGACAAAAGACGTTACAAAAATCACCTTTTGCTGAATCTGATTATACGATACAAGAAGCCTGTGGGAAAAACAACTCAATTGGAACACTTTTGAACGTAGAAGAAAAAATCAAAATATTAAGAAATTTTTAATTTTTTATCCACAATTTATATTCGTCTTTAACTTTAAATGGGTTTTGACATATTATCTACCAGTGTTTGTTATGATTTCGTCTATAATCTTGTTACATTCCTCCTGTGTATGCATAAATTTGGGTTATTCTATTAGAATTTAAATTTTTCTGTTTCAAAACTGAACTTTTTTCATAAAATTTCGGGGGGTACGGGTGGCACTGCTCTCTGGGGGCTACTCCGAAACATGGATAATTAAAGCATACTATTTCAATATTTGGTTGAAGCTCCTTTAATTTTTAATACCCATTGGTATCTCTGCGAGATGGAATCCACAAGTCCTGCGCAATTAATCAACATTTCGCCCCTATTTTTATTTTAATGCTTCAAATTTGTAACCTACGTCTGGTGACTGCGATGGTTTCTCTAATACCGGCTCATCGGTTTCGACAAACCACGTCCGATAATACTTATGGCATGACATGGACCGAAAACCAATTTTTTATGCTCGGCATGTAAATTTGCTTCTGGAGCGACTAAAAACGCTCTAGAGAGTAATTAAATGCCAACTTTTGCCAATCGATACGATTGTTTTTAGTATATCGCAGCCGTTTCTTCGTTTACATTTGTATTTTATGTTCACTGCTTGTAACTGCAATAATATTCCGAAACATTGTGGTAGCAGATTTTCGTAATATGACGTCAACAATTTCTCGGAAACACATTTTTGCTGATACAGGTAGACATAATTTACGTATGTTGCGGTACCTGGACCACGACCACTTTATGTAAAAAGTATGTATATGTTGAAACAAGCGACATTTACATTTTGAAATTCAATCAAATTACATTATAGTACTGTAATGGCGAAGATTTTTAACATTATTGTAAAATACAATTTAAATTATTTTCTACCTAAGATAATTTAAATAAATATTTATTTCATTTTACAGTTAATGATTGCGGGTTTATCGATCGGTCTCGTAGTGTCTCAGCATCATGGCAAACGACCGCACCATAATGATTTGCAAAATCATGAGATAGGATTGAATCGTCCCCAGGTACAGTACAGCGGTCTACATAATGCACATCAAGGGCCAGTAGTTCGTCCCAGAGGTCATTTTGGAAGTCCAAGAAGTTTTTCTGTGAATCGACGACGTCACGCTCGACACCATGGTGGACATGGAAAACTTAAACAATGAGTATTAATATTTTCGTATAGTAATGTAAGTTGTTTAAATAAAATGTGCACTTACAACATGATTATTTATGATTCTTTTTCTTAAATTGGATATTATTTAAAAAAATGTGGGGATGTGTGGTGAACAGTTTTAAACTATTGAAAATCAAGCAACGTCATCGATGATTTCTATTAACCCCTTAAAACCGCAAAAGAACTTAAAATGTCGATAATCGAAGACTTACCAAAAAATACGGCTTTTTACATATTTACAAATTATGCAATGTTAGGGGAGACTGGGGCACCTTCGGCACTTTTTTTAGATCTCTATATCTCAGTACTTATTCAACATATATAACAACTTTATGGCTGATTATTGCCCTCGGACACTTAATTATAAAAAATAGTACCAAAAAGATATAAAAAATAGTATTAGTTAAAAAATTTACAGTTTTGTAAAAAAGTCAAATTCGCCGAATGTGCCCCAACCCGGGGTAGCTTCGGCATTTGATGGGGCACATTCGGTACCATAGTCATAGCCAGGTAATTGTCATCGCTATCAGTATGGTTGAAATTCTGATCCTCTAAAGGCTCTAGTTGGCTTTAATACGCCACACAATGTTTGAATTATAGGACATTATTTTCTAGCGGCGAACGTTTACATCTCAAGTTCGCACACACCATCAGAAATAGCGGTTTTCTATCGCATTTTCGTCAATACAAGCACGTTTGATCTCATATATGCAATTTCGAGCCATATTAAAGGATTAGTTTTAAAGACAAACTCAAAAACATTTTAGGGAAATAATATTGCACAATCTGTATATGGCCAAATGTGCCCCATTTTAAAATGTCGAATGTACTTTTTATAGTTTTTTTCATTTTTTTTGATCAGTTTTGTCAAAACATTATATTTTTAAATATTTCTATAATAATACACATCGTAGTTACTCACTTACTCAACTACTTACGAAATGGAATTTAAATATTACAGAAACATCTATAAAAATACAAAAACCCATATATCAAAATAAGCTTATTAGCTAGAAATTTGTGTCAGTTATTCATTTCGATATTCGATACCTATGTATCGAAACTAGTGATGTACGGTGAGAGCTTCATATCAAAAACGCGATTGCCGAAGGTGCCCCAGTCTCCCTTACAAAGGATACAAGGATAAATAAAGTTAATTTATATCGCAAAGATGTATTATAGAGTTATGACCTGTTTACAACTTGTATTTATAAGATTTAAACAAGCGAAAAACGTGTAAAGTTTGGTCAAACTTTTGATATCCTCTACCATAAGCATATTGACAGTTACGTGTAATGAAAGTTCTAACCATGTGGAACTATGGTAAAGCGTATGATGTTTGGAAGGTTGCCTAAAAATAAAACATGGGGATTTTATATAGGATATATTACAACTAAGTGGACCTTTACAGATGACTTATCTACGAATGTTGTACACCACAATGTACACCCAATACAAACTTCAGAAACTTAAGTATAACCCATGGTAAGGTGGGACATGTGTCTAAAATCCTCCAAATATATCAATTAAGAGCTATATGAGGTTTATATTTTCATTATATTTGTGTGTTTGGTGCACCATTAATCTAAAATCGGACGGATATATATCCGGGAGAAATAAAAATATATAAGTATATTTTTTACAAATTTAAGACATTTTTGTTGTATTTTTTATAATTTTAATTTAATTTTTTAATTTATGTGGATAATGATGAAATAAAACAAGTGAAAAAGCATTAAGTTCGGCCGGGCCGAACTTTGGATACCCTACACCATAGATATACTGTCAGTTACTAGAAATTAAAATATAGGGAACATACCAAAAAGTGGACCTATACCAACATTTCTAAAAACGGATTATGTAAACCATAATACAAATTTCTGAAAATTTAAAGGATTTTATTATTTCTTTCAAACATAGTTCAAATTCAAAGATGGGGAATATCGGTCCACGCCTTCTGGAACCTCCAATCAGGCGCTAGGTCTAAATGCGGCTATAGGTCATTATCGAACCTTACGTTCTAATTTTTTATCTCTCTATCCTCCGCAGGTGAAATGATTACAAAAGAGTCTTAGAACCAAACTCAAAAAGCGGAACAAATCAGATAATTATTTTAATATAAAAAGGGGGTTATATGGGGACTACCCCAAAAAGGGTGCGAATATTAAATTTTTTTGGTAGGGAGATTTGCTACCATATACGACTACAAAATACCAAATTGCAGCAAATTCGGTTGAAAAAACGCGCTCATGAATCCCAAAATACCGAAAATTAGAGGTACCCTTAAATGGGTGCTATCCAAAAAATTGACCTATGTTTATAATTTTTTGTGGGGAGATTTTGTACTTATTAAGAACTCAAAATACTAAATTACAGCCAATTCGGTAGAAAAATACGATCAAACCCCCCAAAATACTGAAAATTAGGATGTACCGTTATATGGGAGCTACCAGAAAAAGTGGACCAATATTTATAATTTTTTGTGGAGACATTTAGTACCCAATATGAACTCAATGTACCAAATTTCAGCGTATTCGGTTGAAAACGCGCCTAAGAACCCCAAAATACAGAAAATTGGGGGGTACTGTTATATGGGAGCTATGCCTAAACGTGGACCCATATATCCCATCTTCGAACTTGACCTGCCTGCATATAAAAAACAAACCTATGCAAAAATTGAGCACCCTATCTCAATTCCTTCAGAAGATAGCGTGATTACAACAGACGGACGGACGGACATGGCTAGATCGTCTTAGAAATTTACCCTGATCAAGAATATATATACTTTATAGGGTCGGAAATTAATATTTCGATGAGTTACAAACGGAATGACAAAATTAATATACCCTCCATACTATGGTGGAGGGAATAAAAATAATATATAGGGGTCTGTATATTCTTAAGCTATTAATTAATATCAATAGAGTTCGTAAACGTGGGTCAATTGTCAATAAATTTTGCTCCGACTCGATATTTTTATACCCTCCACCATATTATGGAGGGTATATTAATTTTGTCATTCCGTTTGTAAATCATAGAAATATTCATTTCCGACACTATAAAGTATATATATTCTTGATCCGGGTAAAATTCTAAGACGATCTAGCCATGTCCGTCCGTCCGTCTGTTCTAATCACGCTATCTTCTAAAGGAATTGAGATAGGGTGCTGAAATTTTGCATAGGGTTGTCTTTTGTCTGCAGGCAGGTCAAGTTCGAAGATGGGATATATCGGTCGACGTTTAGGCATAGCTCCCATATAAGGGTACCCCCCAATTTTCGATATTTTGGGGTTCTTGAGCGCGTTTTTCAACCGAATTCGTTGAAATTTGCTACATTGGGTTCTTATTGGGTACTTAATATCACCACAAAAAATTATAAATATAGGTCCACTTTTTCTGGTAGCCCCCATATAACGGTACATCCTAATTGGCAGTAATTTGGGGGGTTTTGCTCGTTTTTTTCGCCGAATTAGCTGTAATTTAGTATTTTGAGTTCTTAATAGGTACAAAATATCTCCACAAAAAATTATGAATATAGGTCCATATTTTCGGATAGCCCCCATATAAGGGTACCCCCAAATTTTCGGTATTTTGGGGTTCTTGAGCGCGTTTTTCAACCGACTTCGCTGCAATTTGGTATTTTGTAGTCGTATATGGTAAAAAATCTCCCTAGCAAAAAT
>NW_026889638.1:0-13086 GCF_032173495.1 Musca vetustissima
ACCCTTGGCTTAATAAGGTTTATATTGGTTATTGCTGTTGTTGGTTTTTTTCTTAACATAACGTAATATTATAAAAACATTTACAGTAAAAGTACGTCCTGTGATGGACAAAGGCAAGCAACCCTCGTTTGCAATATTTTTTTTGGCGAACAAAAACAACTTTTTTTTTTGACGAATAATACTTTACTAATGATAGTGATAAAAAAAGTAATAGAACACAAACAGTGAGTGCAAGAAGTCTACGAACAAAATATATTGTCTAACAAACCCACGCATGTAGATCCTAAGAAATATTCCTCCAAAAATTGGTCTGAAAGCCCTTTAACGCTTATAGATCTGATAGAACTTCAAAGATAAAAATACCATGCTTATAGGTCTGTTAGACCCTTGAAAACTTTCTTTAAAATATCCACGCTTTAAGGTCTAATAAATCCTTAATAATATTTTCCTAATCCTCTCTTTCACAAATATATTCTTTAAAAAATCCACACCTATTTTTGTAATTTCTTTATCTTAGTCTTGGCTGTACTCCTACTTCTTACACCTATTGTATATTTTTCACTTATGTATATGTGTGTGATATTTGTTATTGTAAACAATTTGATACACTTCTACTTCATTAGATTTTGTGTTATTTTTTCTAAAAAAAAACGAAAAAACTTGACATAAACCCCTCCAGGCAAAAATGGAATCCAATCATTTTTCAGAACAATTTAACAATAATTTTCATTCATTTTTCGTATATTTGTTGTTGCGGTTTGGATTTTTGCCACCCCTCTTGTCATTCGTCGTTGTTGGGGTTTCGTTAAAATGTTCGTTCAAAGTCAATTTTGTTGAATTTGCCCAAAAAAAGCTTTAAAAAATAACTGGGGTGAGCACGCAATTGAATTTCATTCATATTTTCATTTTTGTATTGAACCGTTACTGATGAGGGGAAATGTCAAATGTGTTTTTACTGTTTTTTTTTTACAGTAGATTATTATTGTAATTGTTTGGTATCCCACATCGAAATTATGTTACTATGGAATTTTTGAGGAAATTTTGCGAGAGGACAATTTGTTATGGGGTTCGTCACTAGATTCATTGATTGAAAACTGTATAATTCGATCTCATTTATTTATACAAGGCGTAGACTTTAAAATAATATTTTTCCTAAGGACTATACAAGGCGTGGATTTGTATACCCTTCACCACACTGTGGTACAGGGTATTATCTCTTTGTACATATGTCTGTTACAGGCAAAAATAATCGAGATAGACCCATGGTTCATGCATGCATGCATGTCCGTCCGTCTGTCCGTCTACCTGTCTATCCATGTTAACTTGTAAACAAAAGAATTGGTTCGAATTGAATGAAATTTGGCACAGCTCATTTATTTGGCCCAAATTGGGAAAAATCGGTTGAGATGTAGATATAGCTCCCATATATATTTTCGTCCGATTTTATGTAAATGGTGCACTAAAGTCCCTATATATGTTTCGATTTTCACGAAATTTGGCATAGCGTTCTAAATTAAGTCTAGAACGATGTGAGTTAAATTTCGTGAAAATCGGTTCATATTTAGATATAGCTCCCATATATATTTTCGTCCGATTTTATGTAAATGGTGCATTAAAGTCCCTATACATCCTTCGATTTGCACAAAATTTGGGATAGCGTTCTGAATTAAGTCATGAACGATGTGTGTCAAGTTTCGTGAAAATCGGTTCAGATTTAGATATAGCTCCCATATATATATATATATATATATTCGTCCGATTTTATGTAAATGGTGCACCAAAGTCCCTATATATCCTTCTATTTGTACGAAATTTGGATTTATAAGTAAATCAAAAACTCAAAATGTGACCGAATGCACAAAACTTGCTGAAATAAGTGTAACCTAACATGTGACAAGTTTTGATGAAATCGGTTTAGATTTCGATATTTTGCTTTAAATTTATTTACAAAATTTTGTCCCATTGTAAAAAGCAACTCTATATCTGACCAACATTTAGTATAGGTTGCAGAATGACATGTTTAATTTCATGTTAATGGTCCTTCAAAAATGTGCCATTTGATAGGAGTCCATCTGTTGAATATACCCAAAGTGGTGAAATATATTTCTTAAGGACTATACAAGGCGATACAACTGAAGTTAGAATGTTGAAATTTTGGATAAGGGTCACTCTTGGTCCAAAGGAGACAGATAAGGATGGGTTTTTGGAAATTCGTACTAAAACGGTACGAAAAGTACTAAATGTGATACCATTTGTATTTTGCGAACCGGTAGATCTGGAACTCTTAAATTTTATAAGGGTGTGTAGAATATATATAGCAAAGGATTTTTTTGGACATTCGAAAAGTACTTTTTCGAAAAGTACTAAAATTGGTACAATTTCGTATCATGTGAATGGATAGATCTAAAAACTTGAAATTTGGAATGCGAATTAAGACTGAAAAGTAGGGTCGATATAAGGAGGTGGTTTTGAAATCGTGTACTCATGTATACGAAAAGTACCCTACACAGCTATATTGTATAGCTTTGTGCAGCCCCAAAAGTTTGTAACGCCGCGAAATATTGGTCCTAGACCCACCTTTAAGTATACCGATCATCATATCTCGACTAGCTGAGTCGATCTAGACATGTGTGTCCGTCCGTCTTTCCATTATAATTTGTAAACACGTTACAGGCCACAGTTATGGACCAATCTTCACGAAGTTTAGCATGTAGAATGGGTTCTGGCCAATTAAGACCCCTATTGTTTTTGGTAAAGATCGGTTTATATTTAGGGGATGAAATTGACTAAAAACTTTATTTTTGTCTGATTTTCTGGTCGCCCCTGACGCCGTAATTATGATGATCAGATAATAATATCGACATGAAGTGGACCGAAAACGTAATTCTTTGTCTTTTTTCGATTCGATCTATAGACCACAATTGAAAGCCGAACATCACAACACAAACCACGGTGAAGGGAATCTGGACAAGTAATTAGAATATTATTATTAATTGTGTACCTCTAGTCGTCAAGAGGGTGCAAATATGCGAAATAGTACCCAAGTTCAGAATATAGAACCACACAAAGTTAGATTTTCGTGGAAGTTGTGTAGGGTATCATATTGTCGGCCCCGTCCGACTATACTGCTCCGCTCACTGGTTTTTAATTGGAGCTGGAATCCTAAAATTTAAATTATCGTCGGATAGTAGGATTAGAATATGTACGTAGTTTTGGAAATTCTGTACTTATGTGTACGAAAAGTACTAAATCGTACTATAATTGGTTCAATTTGCATTTGGTTGTAGGATTGAGGTCGGGATTTAGTTTATGAAATTAATACTCTAAATGGTACTAAATTTGGTACAATTGCAATTTTAGGTGAACCAATAATGCTAGAATCATGAAATTTGGAGTCGGGTCACTGTTGGGGTGTAAGATTGAAATATGTTGGAAAATTTAGAATTTTGTACTACTGTGTACTAAATTTGGTATAATTTAAATTGTAGTGAAGCGGCAGAGTTAGAATCCTGAAATTTTAATTTAGGATTATTGAGGAGGTGAAGGATTTGGGTATGTAAGTTCTGGTAATTGGCACTCCTATGTACTAAATTTGGTACAATTTGATTTATGGGTGAACCGATAGAGTTGGAATCCTGAAATTAGAATTGGGATTCATTGTGGGGGTGTAGGTTCGGGGTATGCAGGAAGTTTGGTTGGATGGTTGCGGTGGATACTTATGCAAATAATGTGCACTAAATCATGAGATTTGGTACTAAATGGTACTCAAATTTAATTCGTGTTCGATAATAATGTGTGGATTGCTTAGTTTTTCTGACATATGCAGTTTTCAGGGAAAATAAAATAATATGAAGGGACTATACAAGGCGTAGATTTTATATTTCTATTTTTTCAAAGAATATCGAATGAGAAATTTTGTATTCTAATTTTTTAGCAACTATATATTTATGTGCTCCCTTAATATCCCCACATATATAACCTCATCCCTCTACCTTCCTTAACTAATCTGCATTTACACATACATACTCTCGAATATATCATTAATATTCTTGACACACCATCACAACTTCTACAGTTGCTTTTACCCCTCCCACCATGTTTACAGGAGTCGAGCTGCTATCACTGCAGCAACAGTAACACTTCTTTCAATTTCTTTGCCATTTTCAAACAGATTTTCTTAGATCCTTCAACAAACACAAAGAGATTTTTATGCATATGTGTCCAGTTATCGTCTCACATGTATTTGTTGTTGCTATAGCATGCTGATGATATTAAAAACGATGGAAAGGGGAATTACTTTGTAAGCGACGAGACGAAGTGGGGAAAGTTTAGTTTCACAAAAAAAAGTGTTCCAAGGATATTCATCATGAAAAATGAATAATGTCTTTAGTTAATGTTGCTCTATCACAAGTTGAACATTCACGTACATATATAATAAGAAATGGAAGAATGGATGTGTGTGAGGTATAGATTGAAGAATCTAAGTTTGTCAGGGATGGAAAATCGGAATCCGAAAAAAAATATGTAAAGCATTTTAAGAATTTTTCGGTGAAGTCGTTAGAAATTGTTTGTTAAATTTTGTTAAAAAAATACCAGCATATAATCAAGAGACATACTTACTATGTTTTTGTTCAAATATCCTTCCTTATGTGTCAAAACTGTTGTCCTGAAATGCCTTTAAAATGTTGTCTTTAAACAAATCTACTCTTTTAATCATATGATAGTTCTTAAATTTTTTATTCTTTAAAATTCCCTCTTATCTTCTACAAAGTCCTTTAGGATTTTTTTTTATAACATGGACACTTATATTTGCAATAGTTTTTTCAGAATTTATCCTTTAAAAAATTCTCGATTATTGTTCTGAGAGTCCATTTGGAATTTTTTTACTGTACTTTCTTATAAAATCCACACTTGTAGTTTTATGAATCCTTTAAGGATTTTTCTTTTAAAATCTATGCATATTGTCCTGATAGTCCTTTAGAATCTTTTGTTCGCAAATCCATGTTTTTTGTCCTGATAGCCCTTTAGAAAACATAAAAGTTCTTTAAAATTGTTTTTTTTTCATTCTAAGGCATGTATTTTTTATACCCTACATAACTATGTTGTCAGGTTAGTATAGCTTTGTGCAGCGCCAAAAGCTTGTCATATCTCGACTCGTTGAGTCGATCTAGACATATGTGTCCGTCCGTCCATTATAATTTGTAAACATGATACAGGCCACAGTTCTGAACCAATCTTCAAGAAATTTTGCATGTAGGATGGTTTATGGCCAATGAAGACCCCTATTGTTTTTGGTAACGATCGGTTAATATTTAGGGGATGAAATGGACCAAAAATTAAATTTTTGTCTGGTCTCTCCAGAGGCCGCAATTATGGCTCGAACATCGTGAAATGGATAAGGGGATAGGGCCAAACAATTAGATCGGACAATATTTAGAGGGTCAAATGGACCCTGACTTTTGTGTGAAAAATGACAACATTTTTATTCTATAGCATATAGATTTACCCCTGCAGGACATAGAGCCGATCAGTTGATAGTACATCCAAGAGGAGTGATTGACCTTTAAATTGATATCAATTATATTGTCGTATGTTCTCGGATGCGGGAGTTACACTTAAATATTTACATTACCATAGAAATATAGCGCTGATCGTTTTGAAATTTTCCACGAGGTTCAAGTTATGGTCAAGGACAGCACCTATAATTTTCTGTGATGATCAGATAATCAATTTCGTATGAAGTGGACCTAAAAATTTAATTTTTGTGTATTTTTCGAATCGACAGTTATAAGACGTGCATCACCATACTGTACTGAATATTAGAAATATTCGGAAAATATGTCAGTGTATGGAATCGGGCAAGAGGGTGCAAATGTCACGAAATATTGCCCAGGCTCGAAATAAACATCTGCGGAAAGTTAGAACTCCGTCGTAGTTGTGTAGGGTATCGTATGGTCGGCGCCGTCCGACTATACTGCTCCGCTCACTGGTTAAAATAATATTTTTCGTAAGAGGTATATAGGGCTTGGGTTCAAAAACAAATATTTTTTTTTTTTTTTTCTTAATGACTATACAAGGCGTGGATTCTTAAAAAATAGTTTTAAGGACTATCTAAGGCGTGGATTATTAAAATTATAATCCTGAGAATCCTTTTGTTATACACTTCACCACATTGTGGTACAGGGTATTATGTATTTATGCATATGTTTGTAACAGGCAAAAGGAATCGAGATAGGCCCATGGTTCCTTTTGAGAATATGCCTAGAATCACTTTCTGAGTCGATTTATGCATAGAGATGGGCGGTGGGTAAATACCCGGTAAATTGGGTACATACCCATTTGTGGATATTTATTTGGGTATTTACTATATTAAATCCATAATACATCAGCATGCACCCTATTTCCGGGTTTCTGTTATCAAATCGATTTAGAAAGTATAATTTTGCAATACCTTAAAGACGTGGGTAAATAAATACCCGAGTATTTACCAAAAAGTTGGGTATAAACTCATTAACTGCCGAACCACTCGACATAGGCCGCCAAAATTTTGCTTACATGTTTTCAATGTCAATGCAAATATTAAAATGCAAAATCGAGCCTCTGGGTCCAAGTCTTGATATAGCACCCATATAACCGTATCTCACGATTTAAGGTATTTTTTGTCTATTAAATACATTATACGACCAAATTGGCTGTAATTTGGCACAGAGTGTTCTCTTTGGGTACCAAATGTCCATGCAAAAATGTTTGTATGTAAGTCCACGTTTACTTATACCCCCCGGTATTTACTCACCCCTTGGGTATTTACCCGGTAAATACCATCTCTAATAATTTATGCATGTCCGTCTGTCCATCCGTCTTTCAGTCCGTCCATGTAATTTTGTGAACAAAGTAATGGTCGCATTTATGATCTGATTTGGATGAAATTTTCCACATGTCTCTTATTTGGCCCAAGGACGAACCCTATTGAAATTGGAGAATATCGGTTCAGATTTAGATATAGCTCCTGAATATAGTTTCGTCCGATATTATGTAAATAGAGCACCATACTGTTAGTATTAGTCCGATTGAGACAAAATTTTGCACAGGGTACTGAATTAGGTCTAGATTGATATATGCCAAGTTTTGATGAAATCGGTTCAGATTCAGATATAGCTCCCATATATATAATAGTTTCGTCCGATTTTATGTAAATGGTGCACCATTCTGCCAATATTGGTCCGATTGAGACAAAATTTTACAGATTGATGTGTGCGAAGGTTTTTTTGGAATCGGTTCAGATTTAGATATAGCTCCCATATATATTTTCATCCGATTTTTTTGTAAATGGTGCACCAAACTGAAAATATTTGCCCGGTTGACACAAAATTTTGCACAGAGTACTGAATTATGCCCATTTTGTCCGACGTATGCGAAATTTTTTTGGAATCGGTTAATATTTAGATATAGCTCCCATATATAGTTTCGTCCGATTTTATGTAAATGGTGCATCAAACTCCCAATATTGGTCCGATTGAGACAAAATTTTACACAGAGTTCTGAATTATGTCCAGATTGATGTATGCGAAGTTTTGTTGAAATCGGTCCAGATTTAGATATAGCTCCCGTATATATTTTCGTCCGATTTTATGTAAATGGTGCACCAAACCCCCAGTATTGGTCCGATTTAGACAAAATTGTGCACAGCATACTGAATTAAGTCCCGTTTGATGTGTATGAAGTTTTGTTGAAATCGGTTCAGATTTACATATATCTCCCATATAAATTTTTGTCAAGTCTGCCCGATTGACAGCAATTTTTTTATAGATTCCAGTATGTTATGTGTATGTTTTTTTTATTGGTTCAAATATCTATGTAGATCACATTTGGTTTTCACCCGATTCCATGTCAATGGTCATCCAAAGATGCTATGTCTCTTCTATCAAGAGGATATTGTACACATTACCATCTCTTGTATGTACTCAAAGTGGTGAAAGGTATCATATAGTCGGTCCGTCCGACTTTTGAACTTTCCTTACTGTTTTGTTTTTTTCTTAAAAAAATCACACAAATAATCCTGAGAGTCCTTTTCGATATTTTCTTTTTAAAAACCACGCCTAATGTTCTGTAAGTCTTTTGTTTTTTTTTTTAGTTTTTTTTCGCCACGCTTAGAGTTTGTTGGTTGTTTTTTTTTTAACTGCTGTTATCATCATGAAAGCCCTTCAAGATTTTTATACAAAATATCGACAATTGTAGTCCTGAGGTTCCTTTGTGATAAATTTTTTGTCCACAGTTATTATCCTCAGACTCTTTTAGAATATTTTTTAAATAATCCATGCCTTATCGGTCCTTTGAAATATATTTATTTAAAAAATCCAAACCTCCGAAAAATATTTATTTGTTGTTGTTCTTGTCTCAGAATTTTTTTCTGTATACATTTGTATCCTTCTCAGTGTTTTATTTAAAAAAATCCACGCCTTATTGGTCCTTTGAGAAATATTTATTACAAAAATCCCCTCCTATTGGCCCTTTAAAAGGGATGTGGCCCTTGACAAATATTTTTTTAAATTAAATCTTATTGAAATCTTCACAAAAAATATTATTTATAACCTTCTTCATTTTATTTGTTGATGGAAAATATCCATCTCTGATATGTGCATAACAGCAAACAGTTGTTTGCCACATAAACTATATATAATATTTTAAGACACAATTCATTTTTATCGTATAGTGTCTGCGAACGAATTCCACATTAAAGGCAGTGGTTTTAATGGAAAGAATTGCACATTGGGAATTTTTTACATTTTTGATTTAGTCTCCTTTGCAACTATAACACCAATCCGAACCACAGTTAATTTGCCTCTTCTAATAAAATGTATCTTCTTCTTAGTTCCATTAATTGTGTTTGTATGAGTAAACCTACTCACACTATCATTAATCTCATATATATGTAGATGTGTACCTTTTTTGCAAATGTATATCTGTATGTATTTGCTGTATTTTGCACCCCATTATAATAAAAGGCGTGAATCTCAAAACGTGAGTAGTTTGCAATTAGATCGGCTGCAGGATGAGACTCGACAGCAGTGTCAAGAATACAGCCAAGATTTCGTATTCCATATTCAAAAACACGAGGGGTTGATTGTTGCACAAAACATGTACATACACATATATGTGTACGTGTAAAAAGACATGGTTCATTCATTTGTTACAATCACTGGGATGTGGATGTGAGGATTTTTTCTGTCATGTCTAAGAATTTTTTGTCTGTATATATGTTTTTTTTTTTTTCATTCTCAGTGTTTTACATACAAATTTACTTAACATGTTGCATTCCAGGAAGGAATTCGGAAACCATCCAAATAATCATATTATAGCCTTGAAAATTTAAGGATAAACTTTTTTAATTAAACACCATTATATTAAAAATTATTTAAGGACTTTTTATATTGAAATTTGTTGATTTTACTTTCTTTATGGAGTAGTTATTCTTTAAAAGATCTGTACACCTTCCTTAGAATTGCTAGATTTTATAATATCTCTGACATGTCATTTCTCTATAAATGTCAAATTCATTTTGAATTCAGAACACAGACGCACGCCTCAGTGTGTCTGTGTTTTCAACACACCCAAAATAAACAAAATTGAAACTTTTTTGTCAAATTAAAATGTCCATTTTATCAGAAACAGAAAACAAAAGCAAATATAAACTACAAAAAAAAGTGAAATACAAAACACAAAATGAAGGATAATAAAAATTCTATGACAATGTCCAACAAAATCAAAATCAAAAAATATTCTTTAAAAATGCACGCCTATTTTTTGTCCTTCAAAAAATATTCTTTAAAAATGCACGCCTATTTTTTGTCCTTCAAAAAATATTCCTTAAAAATGCACACCTATTTTTTGTCCTTCAAAAAATATTCTTTAAAAATCCACGCCTTGTTGTAGGTCCTAAGAAAACATATTCTTTAAAAATCCACGCCTTGTTGTAGGTCCTTAGAAAAAATATTCTTTAAAAATCCACGCCTTGTTGTAGGTCCTTAGAAAAAATATTCTTTAAAAATCCACGCCTTGTTGCAGGTCCTTAGAAAAAATATTCTTTAAAAATCCACGCCTTGTTGTAGGTCATTAGAAAAAATATTCTTTAAAAATTCACGCCTATATTTTGTCCTTAGAAAAAATATTCTTTAAAAATCCACGCCTTGTTGTAGGTCCTTAGAAAAAATATTCTTTAAAAATCCACGCCTTGTTGTAGGTCCTTAGAAAAAATATTCTTTAAAAATCCACGCCATGTTGTAGGTCCTTAGAAAAAATATTCTTTAAAAATCCACGCCTATATGTTGTACTTAGAAAAAATATTCTTTAAAAATCCACGCCTATATTTTGTCCTTAGAGAAAATATGCTTTAATAATCCACGCCTTTTGATAGTCCTTAAAAAAATTCTTTAAAAATCCACGCCTATATTTTGTCCTTAGAGAAAATATCCTTTAATAATCCACGCTAAATTTTTTTGTCCTTAGAGAAAATATCCTCTAATAATTCACGCCTATATTTTGTCCTTAGAGAAAATATCCTTTAATAATCCACGCCTATTGAGGTCCTTAAAAATATCCTTTAATAATCCACGCCTATATTTTGTCCTTAGAGAAAATATCCTTTAATAATCCACGCCTATTGATGGTCCTTAAAAAAATTCTTTAAAAATCCACGTCTATTTTGTTGCCCTACAAAAAATATTCTTTAAAAATCCACGCCTATTGATGGCTCTTAAAATATTTTTCTTTAAAAATCCAAGCCTATTTTTTGTCCTACAAAAAAAATTCTTTAAAAATTGGTCCTCCACACCTTTTGGTTGTCCTTAAAAACTATCGAAAAAATCCATTTCTTTTTAGGAAAATTCCCAAAATCCCCATTATTATTTTTTCCAATTCGTCCCTGTATATCCTTTATTGTGCAAAACGAAGAACCAAGTAATTTTGCAACATGTCCATCATCAGTGGCAGAGGACGAATACACAAACAAGCAAACAAACAAAAAACGGACACACGTTTCTTAGTCAATATTTGCTTACTGTGGCGGCCACACACACACACGAACAGGACAAATGTTATAAATTCTAATAAAAAATGAATTGAATTGCTAAAATTGCAACAACAACAACAAATAGCTAAGATAGTAGCGGAAAAAATTGAAACTCAATCCCCGGATCGAAGGATAAAAAACAATGGCATCGAAAATTAAAATAAAAAACAACGACAACAAAATAAACAAAATATCCTGCTCGTGTGTTTTTTTATTTTCAACGGACCAAGGAATGGAACGGTCCGTCCATTCCTTGAAAGGCAAATAAGGACGAAGCAACAAAGTTGATATTTTATGCAATTTTAGTTCAAACTTTGGATTTGTATTTACTTAATAAGGGGCGACATATGAAAACAGGGTGGGGAGGTCCTCCATTGAAGGGTGAGGTGGTATGGAATCGTGTGTCTGTGTGTGTATGTTTTTAGTTGATATTTGAGTTTAATGTTTCCGTCTTCGTCACATCAAACAGGGGAGCGTACACAAGGCCACACAAGGAAACATTAGTTCGGAGGACGTGTCATTAAGTTGATTGTCATGATGAATGTGTATCGCTCACTTGTCTCCTTTTTGAGTTTCACATACATACACATATCAGGAAAATATCATGAATTTTAGATGGCAGTATAGAGATGATTACAACAGGACATTCATTAACAAGGGGTCCACGATTGTGCAGCCTTATCTTGGTTGGCAAAAAAAACATACGAGGGTGGTTAATGTTCGGCATTCACCATTCATAATGTAATCAATATTCATTTAACCCTTTTTCGGGTCCGATTAAATGGTTTCTTTTTCATAGAATTTCCTCCACAACAAAAATAATCATAAATGTTCACCTCCAAGTCATCCATCATTTTCATTTGCACTTCTGTACATACATTTTCCTTCTATTGTTGGAAAAACTATCACCAAAATTGAGGAATGGCTAAATTTTGTGCCAACAAAAATTGAGAACATAAAATATCCATTGTCGATATTTAATCAATTAGCAAAAATAATACTCATCATTATAGTTTTCATACAGCACAGTGGGACAAAAAAATATAGGCGTGGATTTTTGAAGAATAATTTTTCCAAGGACAAAATATAGGCGCGGATTTTTAAAGAATATTTTTTCTAAGGACAACAAAATAGGCGTGGATTTTTAAAGAATATTTTTTATAAGGACAACAAAATAGGCGTGGATTTTCAAACAATATTTTTTCTAAGGACAACAAAATAGGCGTGGATTTTCAAACAATATTTTTTCTAAGGACAACAAAATAGGCGTGGATTTTTAAAGAATTTTTTTCTAAGGACAACAAAATAGGCGTGGATTTTTAAAGAATGTTTTTTCTAAGGACAACAAAATAGGCGTGGATTTTTAAAGAATATTTTTTCTAAGGACCATCAACAAAATAGGCGTGGATTTTTAAAGAATGTTTTTTCTAAGGACAACAAAATAGGCATGGATTTAATATTTTTTCTAAGGACAACAAAATAGGCGTGGATTTTTAAAGAATATTTTTTGAAGGACAACAAAATAGGCGTGGATTTTTAAAGAATATTTTTTCTAAGAACCATCAACAATAGGCGTGGATTTTTAAAGAATATTTTTTCTAAGCACCATCAACAATAGGCGTGGATTTTTAAAGAATATTTTTTCTAAGGACAACAAAATAGGCGTGGATTTTTAAAGAATATTTTTTCTAAGGACAACAAAATAGGCGTGGATTTTTAAAGAATATTTTTTCTAAGGACAACAAAATAGGCGTGGATTTTTTAAAGAATATTTTTAAAGAATATTTTTTCTAAGGACAACAAAAAGGACTAAGGACAACAAAATAGGCGTGGATTTTTAAAGAATATTTTTTCTAAGGACAACAAAATAGGAATACAACAAAATAGGCGTGGATTTTTAAAGAATATTTTTTCTAAGGACAACAAAATAGGCGTGGATTTTTAAAGAATATTTTTTCTAAGGACAACAAAATAGGCGTGGATTTTTAAAGAATATTTTTTCTAAGGACATACAAAATAGG
>NW_026889639.1:0-13144 GCF_032173495.1 Musca vetustissima
CACCACTATGGATATATTAAACAGGACTGTTAACATGAAATTGGATGAAATAAAATATGTGATATTTATCTAAATGTGAATCTACCTATATATCCATAAGTTATATAAATCGACTTCAATCAAATATAAATAGGTTATCTGTTGGCCTATGTCTGTACTTCTAGAAAACGCAACTACGTAATTCTATGCTCAATTTTGTACGTTGTGCAAAATTTGATGTCAACCTGACTAGCATGAAGAGTTTGATGTCCAATTTACTTAAAATCGGGCGAAAATATATATAGAAGCTCTATCCAAATATATCGAAGGATATATAGGGACTTTGGTGCACCATTTACATGACATCGGACGAAACTATATCTGAATCTGGTCCGATTTTCTCGAAACTGGGCAGACATCATTCTAGGCTCAATTCAGTACGTTATGCCAAATTTCCTGCAAATCGAAAGATATATAGGGACTTTGGGGCACCATTAACATGAAATCGGACGAAACTATATATGGGAGCTATATCTAAATCTGGACCGATTTTCGCGAAACTGGGCAGACATCATTCTAGCCTCAATTCAGTACGTTATGCCAAATTTCATGCAAATCGAAAGATATATAAGGACTTTGGTACACCATTTACCTTAAATCGGAGGAAGATATATACGGGAGCTATATCTAAATCTGAACCGATTTTCACGAAACTTTGCACACATCATTCTAGACTTAATTCAGTACGCTATGCCAAATTTCGTGCAAATCGAAAGATTTTCAGGGTCTAAAGTCCGTAAATCGGGCGAAACTATATATGGGAGCTATATATAAATCTGAACCGATTTTCACGAAACTTGGCACACATCTTTCGTGGCTCAATTCAGTACGCTATGCCAAATTTCGTGCAAATCGAAAGATTTCCAGGGTCTAAAGTCCGTAAATCGGGCAAAAATATATATGGGAGTTATATCTAAATCTGAACCGATTTATCCCAATTTCAATAGGGTTCGTCCTTGGGCCAAACAAATGAGCTGTGCCAAATTTCATCCAAATCGGATCATAAATGCGACCTGTACTTTGTTTACAATTTAACATGGAGAGACGGACAGACGGACGGACGGACGGACGGTTTCAGAAAGTGATTCTATGCATATTCTCAAAAGGAACCATGGGTCTATCTCGATTATTTTTGCCTGTTACAAACATATGCACAAAGACATAATACCCTGTACCACAGTGTGGTGAACAGTGTTGCCGAAAGTGGGCATTTATGCCCAAAAGTGGGCATAAATAATGTAAATCTTACGACTTGGGCAGATTTTGGGCATTTTTTCGTTCCCGGCACATTTACATTTTTTCTATATTTCTATATGCCCTACACAAATATGTTGTGAGAATTTTTATTGTCCAATAGTTTGTAAAACAGCGAAATATTACTCCAAGACTACCGATATATTTCGACTAGCTGATTCGATTTACACATGTTTTTTCCCCCGTCTGTCCATTATAATTTGTATTTATGGATTAATAGTCATTTGTATGTGGTTTCGGTTCTACTCAAAGACGACTACTACACTGCGTATCATAACTATATATGAACGTTTTATTCAATTGAAAAATGAGTCTTTCATTGTTACTGCTTTCCCAAAATGGCAATAATTTGTCTTCCAAGACTTAAACGTACTCCATTGAATTCATTCGACAACTAGGAAATGCCAAATCAAAATGCTCCCATGACCATTAAAGAACCGCCACTGAAATTTTGTTGTAAGGAATATCATTGTTCCTTCCGTAGATCTCTCCAATAACAATTTAAACCATTTGGCCATCAAGATTGAATTTTTTCTCATGCTCAGGGTATTTGTGTAGGGTGTTGTATGGTCAGGCCCGGTTTACTGGGGTCTATGAAACTACTCTCTAGTGCCCAGGTGGACAATTTTTTATTATATTGTGACCGATAATTGCCCAAAATTTATATTAAGAATAAGTATTAAGGCCTTTAATTTTTAGACCACACAGTATTTACCATTCTCTTTATATAAGGTATATGCTTTTTTCAAAGAGTTATGCCCTAGAGGCCACATATTCGAGTTTAATTCAGATTTGGTAAGATATTACGATGTGCAATCAATGCATGAAATCAATATTTACAACCTTTTAAAATGTTGACCCTGAAACATTGACCCGTAGTTTTGGTAAAAGTTGGTGGAAAGATTGAATCAGACATTCCGTTCAAAAATTTCGACGCTTTGTGGGGAGGTACTGGAGGAGGGGCTCGATGTTATCCATCTCCGATCTTGATTTAAACATTAATATGTGCTAAGTTTGGATGAAATATGTTACTTCTTTCGAAAGATATCGTGCGGACCAGTCATCTAGACAGACAGACGGTCATTTGTAAATGGACTCCAAATTGTCGAATCGGATTTGGTACAAAGACACATGGGGACTAAACGAATATTTCGATGAGGGACTTTTTCCGCAACAAAGTACACATTTTTAAAACAAATTCATTAAAAAACTATTTAAAAATAAAAGTGAATTTTGTTATTATTTCCCATATTCCCAGCCGCAAAACAGTGTACTTTTCAGCATTTAAAAAAATAAAGAACAAAAAGGACCCTCGCTTTTAATATTTGTATCTTTTCTTTAACGCTTAAATCTTTGGGCATAAATTGTTGATTTTGGGCACTTTTTAGGGGGAATTTTGGGCGGAAATAAAATTTTCAAACGGCAACACTGGTGGTGAAGGGTATAAAAATGACAAACCACAGCTACATAGATTATCCAATGGTGAATATATCTGTTTACTAAGTTCAAAAACAACCTTTGTGTATTGCCAATTCGCAATTTGTTTTTATGAAAATGATAAACGTAGAAATATCAGAATCAAAAAAGCGATACTGATGACAGAACTCATACAATTCGAGTGCGAAGCGATTTAAATAATTTGGACTGTGTACACAAATTAGTACTGTACACATATTTGCCCCTTTTCTGGTCATGTTGTATTGTAAACAAAGTACAGGTCGCATTTATAATCCGATTTGGATGAAATTTGGTACAGCTTAATGAGCTTTGGCCCAAGGATGAAACCTATTGAAATTGGTAAAAACGATTCAGATTTAGATATAGCTCCCATATATATTTTCGTCCGATTTAATGTATATGGTACAGCAAAGTCCCTATATATCTCTCGAGTTGCACGAAAATGGGTACAGCGCACTGAATTAAGTCTAGAATGATGTGTCCTAAGTTTCGTGAAAATCGGTTCAGATTTAGATATAGCTCCCATATATATTTTCGTAACTTTTAAGGTAAAAGGTGCACCAAAGTCCCTTTTTATCTTTCGATTTGCACGAAATTTGGAATAGCATGCATAGCGGTTTTGCATGAATAAGGTTTAAAATTATGTGTGTTTAGTTTCGACAAAATCGGTTCAGATTTAGATATAGCTCCCATATAAAATTTCGTCCGATTTAATGTTAATGGTGCACCAAAGTCCCTCTATTTCTTTCGATTTCCACGAAATTTGGCACATCCTACTGAATTAAGTTTACAATGATGTGTGTTAAGTTTCATAAAAATCGCTTGGGTTTTATAGCTTCCATATATATAGTTATAAAAGGAACGATGGACCAAAGACCCAAAGTTAGGCCGATCTACACAAAATTTTGCACAACGTACTGAAGATAGTACATCCAAACCTATGTGAAGTTTTGTTGGAATCCGTTCAGATTAGATGTACAGTGAACAGTCATGGTACCCCATACAAATCAAAAAACATTTAGTAATTTCTCAAAAAGTAATTCACAAAATTTCAAATATATACTTTTATTTAATGTATTCAATCCTATACTACAACAAATTAAAGTTATTTTAATTTTTTCATTTTTTTATTAAAACAAAACATAATACGAAAAAAACCGAAATAGTGTTAAGTCCATATTTTTGCAGAGCATAAGTCTTGGTACCCCTGGACAAAAATAATGAATTGTTTAATATTACTAAATTTTATTAAATTGACTTACCTAATATTTGGTAGGATATCGCTTGAGCTTTAAAAATTCATTCAATCGTTCGGGAATTTTGTATAAAAGTTTTTTAGTGTAGTTCGATGATATTTTACCCCATTCTGGCAGAAGTCCTTCTTTGAGTTGGGCCTTACTGGAAATTGTATGATTTCGGATTCGTTTATCTAGATGATCCCATAGGTGCTCAATCGGATTTAAATCGGGGCTTTATGGAGGTATTATCAGCATGTGTAGTGTATTGTATACGACACCATTCTTAACGTCAATAGCAGTGTGTTTTGGATCATTGTCCTGTTGGAAGTAATAATTATAACGAATGTTGACTTTTTCAGCACTTTGATTCAAATTTTGTTTCAAAATATTCATGTAAACTGTTTTATTCATTATTTCCTCAATCAATACCAAATTGCCAAAACCATGGTGCACCAGTTGCTGACATGCATACCCATACCATTACTCCCTCACACATCCGTGCTTTACTGTTTTCCGAGTATTCTTTGGATTGAGCTCGTCGCCTTTTTACCGCCACACCAAAGAGCGTCCATTTGACAACGTTATTTGTCATATTCTCAAATATGACAACGTCCGTTGTCACATTTTCAAACATGATGGCGTATCGTGGTCAAATACTATGAATTGTAAACTCCTGCCAAAACCAAAGTGACAACGCATGATGAAAAATCGACAACGAACGGTGTTAATTTCGCAGTGTATAGATAGACTAAAATAGGTTTATTATATATAGATATGCACGTATTTATTTTTGACCCAGCGTATATTCTATCGATTGTCTACTCTCTGTACATATAAGTCCATAATTTTTGTTAGTAGTTCTTACCATATTTCTATTAAATATTGGCACTTCCATTCTTTTGTAATCATTTTCAATATTTACATGAATATATATAATATTTACAAAGATGTACAAATGTAAAAAAACTGTACAATTACAATAACCAAAAAAAAAACTTTCAGAAAAATTTAAAAATATAACCACAAAAACTCAAATGCGTCTGTTTGTAGATGAAAGGTGTCATTCCATGTCTAAAATGAAACTGACATTATTACAAAACCAATTTGCATCTTATGCAAATAGGTTGGCATATAACAAGCAACGTCAATATATTTTAAGCCTTTTAAAAAAATTTATTGTTAAAAAAAAGAAAGGAATTTGAAGAGGAATATTTGCCAACAAAGTCATTTATTGAAATAGAAAGAAATATTCGTATTTATTATTTATTTACTTTTTATTGGCATATTACAATTTGTAATAAATGTGAAGAAATATTTTCAAAGAAAAAATGCCAATATTCTTTATTTATAATATGAAAATAGGTGAATAATTTAAATATATTCAATAAGCATTGGCAAATTATTTCCACCTAATTGCACAATTTAAATTCGTATGTCATTGTATCTCCATATCTATTGTTCGCTTTAATAAGAGTTTATAAATAAACATATAATACAAAAAAAAATCCATATGATTTATAAACAATTTTCTAGAGTTTATTTGCATTAACTTCTATTGTTCACACATTTCACATGATGGCCTAAATTGTTAGTTGTTTTTCTATTATTATTATTATTTGGATTATTTCTATTGTATATTGAAGATTAAAATGCTATTTGTTCTTCGTATTTGAATTTAATATTTACAGACATTTATTGACAATAGAATCTGTCACCATGTTGTGTGCTAACAGTGCAGCAGTTGAGGCTATAACCACAAAATCTGTGCTATATATTCGAAATGGAGCAGCAAACTTTTCTCGAAAACACAATTGTAGTTTTGAATATATAAGTTTTGTTTATTCAAAAAATATACATTTTATGTTGTCCATTCATGCATAACATAATAGAAGTAGGATTAGTGTTGTAAATTTTGTACATACAGGAAATCCTTTAAATAATAAAAGTTTGTTTGTTCTAAATAACAAAAATGTACGTGTAAAAATGTTGGTTTACTTCAATTTAATATTTGTCTATCACACAAAGAGGAAAATAGTGGTTAATTGCGTTTTTTAATACCGAACATAGATGGCCCCTATATACAGTCGAATTCGGATAAGCGAAAAATCGGATTATTGGAACTGAAATTTTTATAGTAATATTTCGGATAAATTTTCAATCACTTTGCTTCGCTTAAAAGAAACCCCGGTTAATTGAAAGTCTGTATAAGATAAAGACTTTTTTGTTGAAAAAACATAAATATATATGAAACGAGCCGAGTTTATGAGAAACAAGTGGAAAAGCGTTAAGTTCGGCCGGGCCGAACTTTTGATATCCTCCACCATAGATATACTGACAGGTACTTGAAATGAAAATATAGGGAAAATATGAAAAGTGGACCTATATCGACCTTTCTACAAACCGATTATGTAAACCATAATGTAAAATATAAAACAAATTTCAGAAATTTTTAATTGCTAAGGAGGGTGTATACACTTTGACACAGTTAAATGGTTCTAGACCCCATATTTCTTTGGACCAAATTTGTTTCAGAAAATATTACTTCTTCCAAACTTAATACAAGTTCGAAGATGGGGAATATAGGTCCACTTCCTCTGGTACCTCCCACACAGGAGCTAGGCCTAAATGCGGGTTATAGCTCATATATAGTTCATTATCGAACCTTACGTTCTATTTTTTTGATCTCGATATCATCCGCAGGAGAAATTATTACAACAGAGCGTTAGAACCAAACCCAAAACGCGGAACAAATCAGATAACTATTTTAATATAAAAAGGGGGTTATAAGGGGGCTATCCCAAAAATGGGGCGGATATTAATAATTTTTGGTGGGGAGATTTCTTACCACATACGACTACAAAATACCAAATTTTAGCGTATTCGGTTGAAAAAGGAGCTCAAGAACCCCAAAATACCGAAAATTGGTAGGTACTGTTATATGGGAGCAATGCCTAAACATGGACCGATATATCCCATCCTATATCCACGTTTTTACTTTTATCAATTAAACTTTCCATATTCTAAATCACAGACTATTCAGCGAAATAATGTGGCTGAGACCTTCCAAATATGCCGATACCATTATATTAGTATTTTGTTAAAAATATATATATATATATATATATATATATATATAAAAATTTCGGAATGCCAGAATTGTCCTTCTTTTAGCAAAGTGAAATACAACTCACTGGAAACTAAAACACAAATACCAAAAAATTAATTAAAACCCGTAGATTCTTGATGAAAACGAAAAACTGACGAAATGCTAATCCGATAAGTGAATCTATTTTGACTTTAACCAATTAAAATCTATACATACGCTTAATAATAATCTGATTATTTGGCACATGAATGCTGACTGAGGTTTAAAAAATATTGGTGCTTTGTCAAAAGTGATATCCACATCGAACCAGTAAGGAAGGTTGAGAAAACAGACAGGCCGACTATACCATGCCCACTTTGGACATATGAAAGAGATTATCCTTAATGTAAGGCACTGTTAGATAATTATGCCGATAAGGGATATATCGGCTTATATAATCTAATAATTTTGATCGAATATAATCAATAAATTGTTGATAGAATGGACGTAATAAAAAAAATAGAAAATTGGATTATTTTGTGTATGAAACCGAGTAAAATTATTATGTCTGGACCTAATTGAACAACCGTGTCAAATATAATTTGGTATGCTGCAGCACAGTGTGCTGTCCTCAATCTTAACTCGTATATATGAAAAAGGGTTTAAAGATGTAGGCTGCTCGGTGAACCATTTACTTAAAATTTTAATAACAATTATAATAAGGAAACAAGGAATCAATTATAATAAATAAATATTTACATATTTAATAGAAATGTCCAGCAAATTTATTTGTTTATATTTTAAAAACAAATTCGAAATTATTGAAAGAATGAAATCGGGAACAATTTGTGAACATTTTAAGTGTAGTGCAGCAACAATCACACGAATTATCTATACTAATAAAAGAGTAAAGTGATTGACTGACTGACTGATTTAACGATTCATCAACGCCCAGACGAAACGGCTGAAGCTAGAATCTTGAAATTTTGGGTGAGGGTCACCCTTGGTCCAAATGTGGCAGATAAGGCTAGGTTTTTGGAAAAACGTACTAGAACAGTACGAAATGTACTAAATGTGATGCCATTTGTATTTGGCGAACCGGTGGAGCTAGAACTCTGAAATTTGGGTTGGTGGTTTTTGGAAATTCGAACTATAACTAGCCGAAAAGTACGTAAATGTACTAAATTTGGTACAATTCTGTAGCATGTGAACGGATAGAGCTAAAAACTTGGAATTTGAAATGCAAATTAGGGTTGGGAAGTAGGGTCGGTATAAGGAGATGGTTTTGTAACCCTGTACTCATTTGTACGAATAGTACTATATGGTACTATATTTGGTACAAATTTAATTTGGAGGTACAAATCGAGCTGGAATACTGAAAATTTATATTAACATTATCGTCGGAGTATAGGATTGGGATATGTACGTAGTTTTGGAAATTTCTTACTTATGTGTACGAAAAGTACTAAATAGTACTATAATTGGTACAATTTGGATTTGGGTGAACCAATAGAGCGGGAACAATACAATTTGGAGTCGGATCACTGTAGGGGAGTAGGATTGTGGTCAGGACTCAGTATAAGACATTACAACTTATGGGTACTAAATGGTACTAAATTTTGTACAATTTGAATTTTGAGTTTTAAAAATCTAAATTTGGTACAATTTAAATTGTGGGTGAACCGATGGAATGGGAATCCTTATACTTGGATTTAGGATCACTGTGAAGGTGTAGGATTGGGGTATGTAGGAAGTTTTAGAAATTGGTACTACTGTGTACTAAATTTGGTACAATTTGAATTGTGCGTGAACCGATAGATTTGGAATCATGAAATTTTGATTTAGGATCACTGTGGAGGTGTTGAATTGGGGTATGTAGGAAGTTTTGGAAATTGGTACAACTATGTACTAAATTTGGTATAATTTGAATTATGGGTGAACCAATAGTGGGTGGCACTGCTGTGTACAAAATTTGGTATAATTTGAATTGTGGTTGGACCGATAGAATTGGAATCCTGAAACTTATATTTTGGATCACTGTGGTGGTGTAGGTTTGGGATAAGTAAGACGTTTTGGAAATTCATACTACTGTGTACTAAATTTGATACCTTTTGAATTGTGGCTGAACTTATGAAGTTTGAATCCTGAAACTTGGATTTAGAATTACTGCCGGGGTGTAGGTTTGGGTTAAGTAGGAATTTTTGGAAATTTTACTACGAAATTCGGTACAATTTCAATTGTGGGTGAATAGAGTTGGAATCCTAAAATTTGAATTTGAAATCATTGTGGGGATGTAGCATCGGGGTATGTAGGAAGTTTAGTTAGGTGGTTCAGGAGGGTACTTATGGAAATAATGTGTGCTAAATGGAAAATTTTATTAAATTTGGATTTGGGTGAACCTTTAGAGCTAAATGGTACTCAAATTTAATTAATGGTCGCTATTAATTTGTGGATTGTTTTTTCTGACATATGCAGTTATCTCTAAAAATAAAATAATATGTTAATACATTTTTAAATATTTTCTACATTCCCTAACGAAGCTGCGGGCATATGCTAGTTAAAAATAAACAGACAATTGCCAATGTATTGCATAAGAACAAAAATGTCCTGATGAAAAGGCAGAGGTTTAATGATATGCGATCTAAACAAGGTACAATAACTGGGTCATTATTATTGGAAAAAACCAAAGATTTTGCCAATAAACTCAATGTCGACTTTACACCATCGAATGATTGGCTAGAGCGGTGGAAGAAGCGCGAGAATATTCAATTTAAAAACATTCATGGAGAAAAATGTTTGGCTAATATAGTAGAAGCCAAAAAGTGGATAGAAAAAATTCTTCCAATTAATCTTTCAGAATACTCTGCAGATAACATATATAATGCCGACGAGTCAGCATTATTCTACAAACTTGTACCAAGTGGAACGTTAGCCAATAAAGAAAAAATTTCATCTGAACAAAAAATGTCAAATAGTAGAGTCACGGTGTTGTTCATAACAAATTCAACAGGAAATGATAAATACATTTATTGTGTAGGAAAATCTAAAAGCCCAAAATGTTTTAGAAATAACGCAATTCCAGTAAATTATTATTCTAATTCAAAGGCAAAAATGTTATGGACCGAAATATTAAAAGATCTGGGCATGCAGTTTAAAAAAATGATAAAACATTTTTTCTTTTTGTTGACAACGCATAATGTCACCAAATTATGGATGACGTTATATTAAGCCATATAAAACTCCTTGACCTGGGTATAATAAGATGATATAAATCGCATTACAGACGTCGTTTGATATCGAAAATAATTTTACATTTAGAATGTGGGTTGCCTCCAGAAATTTTTTCAAAGAAAATTGATCTACTGGAAGCATTACATATGATAAAATTGTCCTGGAACGACGTTACGACAGAATGTATTGTAAATTGCTTAAAAAGCGGGGTTTTCTATCAATCAAGATACAAGTAAGGACGTTGAAATTGTGGATGAAGAATTTGGTATCGATATCGAACACCTAATTAATGCAGATGAAAATGAACCCTGTTGGGAAGTTTGACAGATGATAGTATTGTAGAGTATATACGCCTTAGTACACATCAATTGAGAACGGCTGGACCGATTGGACTCAAAATTTCTTTCAGTTGTCGGTAATTACAGTGGGAAGGTTTTCATGAAAGAAAATGTTTCTTGCAAACATTATTTTAAAGAAACGGTTGGACCGATTTTACTTAAGGATTCTGTTGGTAGTCTGTCATTAAAGTGGAAAGGTTTTAATCAAAGAACATTTTGAGAAAAATCCGCGAAAAAATTGCAAAATATATTTTGAAAGATATTAGCATTTCCACACATTTTATATCGAACCTTTATGGTTTCATCTCTTCGTAGTTCTTTTTGGACATATTTTTGGCGAAAATGGGCAGCGTATATCTTTGTCAATTATGGAAAATTCTCAAAATAAGAATAATAAGAAAAAAATGTACGTTACCGGTAGACGCTGAACACTGATGATGATGAGATGACGTGTCCTGAAAGTAACATAGGCTACATAAACTTCTAAAATTCCGCGTGGATGCAGAGTTATAGCATCAATAGTGATCATACCTCAAAACTTCTGTACATGTAATATGCGTATATCTTTAGAACGGTAATAGTCTTCAAAATTAGTCTGAATAACGTAGGTGTAAATACACATCATCCATACAAAAATGAGCGTGGTACGATTGGGGAAAAACATTCAAAAACCGCTCAACAGATTTTACTAATAATTTTCGCAGTCAGTCGTGCCATAACATATGCAAAATAAACTTTCAAAATTCCGTGATGATGGAGAGTTATAGCATCAAGCGTAATCATACGTCTGAACTAATATTAATGTTGTATGCACATATCTGAATATCTCGAATAAATCCGTTCATATAAGTATGTATGATGCTCAGATAAGTACACATCCAATTTTAAATGACCAGGAAGTACAATTTGTTCAGAATCAGAAATTTCCGAGTCCGAGTTCCGATAATCTTTTGTCCTATTATCAATACATTACTATCAGTAATTATAATAGCCACCAATTCCGCCAGTAATTACGCTAACATCTACTGCTTTCCATCTCTCCATTGTCATATTCATACACATTGGAATAAAATTGGTGTAAAATGAAAAATTGTTGAATTATATTTTATTACATTTTGTCATTTTGAAAAAAAACTTTCAGTTTTTTAATGTTTTTTTTTTAATTTTAATAATTCTACTAGCATTGGAGAAAACGAACATGAATTAAATAAAAGTATGCATCAGCAATGATTGGGAGATATCCAGAAGCGAAATGCGAATGACGGAAAGTAATAATAATCTGAAATCGGTTGTGTAGATTACTTGAGAAATTAAGTTTAGTTGATCAAACGTGTATTACTAAAACCATTATTTCGAGGATGTATAGAGGAAACTACTTACTCAATAGACACTTAATTCTATCTTGGGACTTGAAATTGGTTTCCTAAAAATACCAAGGTATGGACAGGTAAGAACATGATACAAGCATGAGTTAGGAAGAAGACTAAATATAAGTTCCTTAAAAATATTACAATGTGGAAGGATCCCAGTTAAAGGTAGATGGTTATGGGAATAAAGGATTTTATTGGCCTTTGAACGATTTATGCGTTTTGCATTTAATGTGAATATTGTAGAAAATATATTAGTGTATAATCCTATTGAGACAAGTCAATCTGTTTCAAATAACGTATACATTAACCAGTTGCTGCGATATTAGTACTGATACATTACACTTCGAATTATATATAGTCCAACAGTAATTGGGGCTACTATAATACCTATATCAATCCTATCAATAAATAGTAGCATTTCAACTAAATACAAATATTTTTCTACGTGAACTATTCTATGTTAATCACTTTAGTAGGGGCAGCGAAGCGCCACGGGTCCAGCTATATATATATATATATATATATATTAACTAAAATTTAACATTTTTACTGATTTTATGTTGTGTTTTTACTTGTTGCATTTTATGCGCAGTTGTAAATTACAACCCAATTAATGTTAATGATTTATACGTTGCTAGATTTTAGTTTGAATTTTTCTTTACGAATTTGAATAAAGAATATTTCAAATTATTATTTGACCGTTATGATTTGCGCAATTTTATATTAATAGAGTGTTACTGTAATAAAACCGCGTCATTTCAAAGCGGAAATATAACAGAGGTCATTATGTTGAAGGACATTGGGTTTTTGGCGGTGTTGAACGGGGAACCAAAAATGTTTTATTGTCTCCGTAGAAGACAGAAGAAAGCGTAAATCGCCGGCCGAAGGCGGGATCTACTTGTGGTAAAATCCGGGATGAGCCCCTAAACTCAACTTGTTCCGATTTTTCACTTTTAATGAAAACACTGATGTCTCTTTAATTTATTTATCAAATTAGTTTTTATTCATTATACGACAGAATGTCAATTATTTTATTATTTATGTTATGCTCACTTTACAAATAAAATTTGTTTAACTCATAAAAAGTACATATGTTTGTTTTATGAATTTATAGAATAGGTATTGGATTAA
>NW_026889640.1:0-13046 GCF_032173495.1 Musca vetustissima
GAAACGAGGCAAAACTTAGTTAAACAAGAAAATATAACATAAAACCTGTAAGGAAAGTAGTAAAGTCGGACGGAGCCGACTATATGATACCCTTCACCACTTTGGGTATATTCAACATATGAATCTTAACAGACGTCGCATTTTTAAAGGACCTGTAAAATTAAATTGGATCCATAAACATTTCATTCTGCAACCGATACTAAATTTTTCATTTGTCCAGATATAGAAAATATATCTAAATCTGAATCGATTTCATTACGCTGTGCCAAATTTTGTGCAAACCAAAGAATATTAAGGGAATTTTGGTACACCGTTTGCCTTAAATCGGACTAAAGTATATATGGGAGCTATATATAGATGTGAACCGATTTTCACGAAACTTGGCAGACATCACTATAAGCTCAATTCAGTACGATATGCCAAATTTCGTGCAAATCGAAAGTTATTCAGGTACTTTGGTGAACCATTTACATTAAATTGGACGAGAATATATATGGGAGCTATATCTAAATCTGAACCGATTTGCAGGAAACTTGACACACATCATTCTAGGCCTAATTCATTACGCTGTGTCAAATTTCGTACAAATGGAGAGATATTAAGGGACTTTGGTGCACCATTTACCTTAAATCGGAAGAAACTATATATGGGAGCTATATCTAAATCTGGACCGATTTTCACGAAACTTGGCATACATCACTCTAAGCTCAATTCAGTACGTTATGCCAAATTTCGTGCAAATCGAAAATTATTTAGGGACTTTGGCGAACTAATCGGACGAGTATATATATGGGAGCTATATCTAAATCTGAACCGATTTGCAGGAAACATAACACACATCATTCTAGACCTAATTCATTACGCTGTGCTCAATTTCGTGCAAATCGAAAGATATTTAGGAACTTTTGTGCACCATTTACCTTAAATCGGACGAAACTATATATGGGAGCTAAATCTAAATCTGGACCGATATTCACGAAACTTGGCAGACATCACTCTAAGCTCAATTCAGTACGTTATGCCCAATTTCGTGCAAATGGAAAGATATTTAAAGACTTTGGTGCACAATTTACATAAATTCGGACGAAACTATTTAGCTATATCTAAATCTGGACCGATTTTCACGAAATTTAGTAGACATCACTCTAGGCTCAATTCAGTACGTTATGCCAAATTTCGAGCAAATAGAAATATATAAAGGGACTTTGGTGCACCATTTACATAAAATCGGACGAACTATATATGGGAGCTATATCTAAATCAGGACCGATTTTCACGAAACTTGGCAGACATCACTCTAGGCTCAATTCAGTACGTTATGTCAAATATCGTGCAAATCGAAAAATATATAGGGACTTTGGTGCACCATTTAAATAAAATCGGACGAAAATATATATGGGAGCTATATCTAAATCTAGACCGATTTTCTCGAAACATAGCACACATCGTTCTAGACTTAATTCAGTACGCTGTGCCAATTTTCGTGCAAATCGAATGATATATAGGGACATTGGTACCCCATTTTCTGAAAATCGGACGAAACTATATATGGAAGCTATACCTAAATCTGAACCGATTTTCACGAAACTTTAAACCATCCAACTTTATAAAACCATCCAACAAACATTCCAGAGTTGTTTTGTTTTTTTGTGCAGCCCCAAGAGTTTGTAACGCCGCGAAATATTGGTCCTAGACTAGCTGAGTCGATCTAGACATGTGTGTCCGTCCGTCCGTCTGTCCATTATAATTTGTAAACACGATACAGGCCACAGTTATGGCCACAGTTACGAAATTTTGGATGTAGGATGGGTTCTGGCCAATGAAGACCCCTATTGTTTTTGGAAGAGATCGGTTAATATTTAGGGGATGAAATGGACCAAAAACTTTATTTTTGTCGGTTTTTCTGGTCGCTTCAGAGGCCGCAATTATGGCCCAATCACTGCGAATTTTTGCATGAAGAAGGGGATCGGGCCAGAGAATAAGCATGCATGTTTTGATAAAGACCGGTCATTATTTAGCGGGTCAAATGGACCCTGACTTTTGTGTGAAAAATGACAAAATTTGGATTCTATAGCGTATATATTTACTCCTGAGGAATGGTTGGTTCAAGAGGAATGGTTGACCTTTAAATTGATACCATTTATATGGTCGTATGAACTCAGATGTGGAAGTTACACTTAAATATTTACAGGTGTTTAGGTATTCAGATATTATTTAGTAAACCACTACCACACTGGAAAGCGGAAATATAGCGCAGATGACTTTTAAATGTTCCATGAGGTTTCAGTTATGATCAAGGACAACGCCTATAATTTTCGATGATGATCAGATAATAATGGGATGAAGTGGACTGAAAACTTATTGTTGTATTTTTTTCGAGTCGATTTATAGGCCGCAATTGAAAGCCGAACATCACAACACAACCCACGGTGAAGGGAATCTGGACAAATTATTATAGGAGAGCGCAAATATCGCCCAAGCGCAGAATATAGTACCACCGAAAGTTAGATTTTCATGGAAGTTGTGTAGGGTATCATATGGTCGGCCCCGTCCGACTATACTGCCCCGCTCACTGGTTTATTTTTAATTTTTTTGACAAGAAACCAGTATTTAAAGATTTATGAATTGCATTCATAAAATGCAGAAATCCATACATTGGCAACACTTTCTGAATACTATTCATACAGTATACGAATTATTTTCTCTTCTGTGAATATATGTTCCGATCGGTTTTAGCTAGTTTAAATGTTCGACCCGTCCGAAATTGACAACGTTATTACTTGACAAAATAACTTACCTCGATAAATGTTAGTGTAATAAAACTGTATAATGATGTAGGCTTACCTGAAATAAAATAAAACGAATAAATTATTAATTTAATTTATGGAACCAATAAATATTCATATACAATGGTATTTATGTCTCAAAATAATAGTTATATTAGGAAAATTAAAACAATTAGGAACTGCATTCAAGTTGAATGGGTTGAGCCGAATGATGGGGACCCATATGCTTTTTATGCATTATATATCAAGTTAGAATAGTTTTAAAATTCGGGTAGGAATGAGATTTATAACCCCACAGATATAAAAAATATAGGTATGGCCCTATTGAACTTTGGTCTTTATAGACCATGTACTAACTTCTCCAGTCTATGGACAAAATGATCGTTATTTATTATTTTTATATTTTCATAGAAAAGAGTAAAAATATTTAATCAACCAAATGCCGCTCCGAGCAGTGCAGATCTGTTATTGGTTGTCTATTTGTCACATGTTCTGTCATTTATTTTTAATAGCTTCAACTTCAACAATTACTAAAGTTAATTAAAGATTTACATTTTATTACATTAAATGATATTGTGTGCTTGATTTTTTATTCTTGTAGAAAACGGCTGGCTACATTCTATACACTTATGTGCCCCAGTCATTCTTTGGCCGACCCGCAATACATAATTTTTTGTTTTATTAATTGACAAACACAAACGACCGACTGCTGGGTAATAACAATTGTGCTAATGAACAGATTCAATACATGAAACGAAACGAGTATTTAAAATGCAAATTCAATATCAATTTAGCTGCCATTTAAAATGCATAATAAATGTATTTGTAGAATGACAGAGGTTACGAACTTCGACGACGGAGACGAAATCGAAAGCGGTAATCTATCGTTTCATTGTGAGATTGTCGTTTATATAGAAAAACACATGTGCTAAAACAAATCGCAATTGACAATTTCTATATGTAATGTCATTTATATAAATTGCAATGAAAAAAGTAGATTAAATGACAAATTCACTTAGAAAAACTTGTTGAAATATTTATATTAAAATCATGTAGGGAGCTAATAACAATGGGCGTAAATGGTTTCAGATGTTTGTTAGTACATTATGTATTTAGATCATTTCAAAGTAATCAACACAATAGGATGGAGTATATTAATTTTATCATTCCCTTTGTATCACGACCAAATATTCCTCTCTGATTCATGTAAAGGTACATATCTTGAAGGCGGAAACATTCACATAGACTTAGCACTGTATTTCTTGCCTTAAAGGGGACCGCCCATTTTCGGTTTCAAAAAAAAATTGTTTTGTATTTCGATTTAATTCGATCCTACACTAATTCAATGTCCTAAGTTCCTTGGTAAGATCCTTGATTTGATTAAAATTCATAATAGACAGGCGGGTGGTCACACATGGCTAGATGGATTTAGCATATCCATATTCAAACACTACTTATACCCTTCACCACACTGTGGTACAGGGTATTATGTCTTTGTGCATATGTTTGTAACAGGCAAAAGGAAACGAGATAGACACATGGTTCCTTTTGAGAATATGCATAGAATCACTTTCTAAGTCGATTTATGCATGTCCGTCTATCTGTCCATGTTAAATTGTAAACAAAGTACAGGTCGCATTTATGATCCGAATTAGATGAAATTTTCCACAGGACACTTATTTGGCCCAAGGACGAACCCTATTGAAAATGGGAAAAATCGGTTGAGAGTTAGATATAGCTGCCATATATATGTTCGTCCGATTTAAGGTAAATGGTGCACCAAAGTCCCTATATACCTCTCGATTTGCACGAAATTTGGCATAGAGTACTGAATTAGGTCCAGAATGATGTGTGCCAAGATTCGAGAAAATCGGTTCAGATTTAGATATAGCTCCCATATATAGTTTCGTCCGATTTAAGTAAATGTTGCATAAAAGTCCCTATATATCTTTCGATTTGCACAAAATTTGGCATAGAGTACTAAATTAGGTCTAGCATGATGTGTGCTAAGTTTCGTTAAAATCGGTTCAGATTTAGATATAGCTCTCATATATATAGCTATGTCCGTTTTTATGTAAATGGTGCACTAAAGTCCATATATATCTTTCGATTTGCACGAAAATTTGCATAGTGTACTGACTTGACTCTGGTATGACGTGTGCCAAGTTTCGAGAAAATCGGTTTAGATTTATATATAGCTCCCATATATATTTTCGTCCGATTTAAGGTAAATGGAACACCAAAGTTCGTATATATCTTTCAATTAGCATGAAATTTGGCATGGCGTACTGAGTTAAGTCTAGAATGATGTGTGCTATGTTTCGTGGAAATCGGTTCAGATTTATATATAGCTCCTATATGTTTTTCTTTCGATTTTATGTAAGTTGTGCACTAAAGACCCTAAGTTTGTCCCGCTGCCACAAAATTTTGTACAATTAAGTTAATATAAATTAACCTCTGGTTAATATAAATTAATCTCTGGCAAGTCTCGTTGAAATCGGTTCAAACTTAGATATAGGATCAGATATATATCTGACGAAATGAAAAATTTAGTATAGGTTGCAGAATGATATGTTTATGGATCCTCTAAAAATTCGACGTCTGTTAAAATTCATCTGTTGAATATACCCAAAGTGGTGAAGGGTATTATATAGTCGGCACCGTCCGACTTTACTACTTTCCTTACTGGTTTCTAGTGAGATTTGATAGCCCATGAGAGTACAAAATACAAAATTACTGCCAATTGGTCCAAAATTCTCAAAATAACGTTTTGCTTCAATAGTAATAATTTTTAGATGTGGTGATACCGTTATTAGAACCCAAAATACCAAAATGGAGCCAATTTCATTGAAAAGCATGTCTGTTGTTGGGGGTACTATATTATTCAATAAGAACCCAATATATCAAATTACAGCCAATTCGGTTTGAAAACGGTCTAAAATATTGCGATCTTAAAAGAAGAACAGATAGACGGACAAGGCTAAATCGACATATTATTTTATTCTGATCAAGAATATATACATATATATACTTTGTGGGGTGAATATTTCGAGGAGTTCGATATATCCCATGTTCATCCTAGGTATTGTGACAATGTACAAGCGTTGAAATTAGAATATTGGACAATGAGGATAGTAGCTACGTTAAGACTTCAAGCTATGAACGATTGGATCAATACCACACACAATTATAGTAAGACAACAAACGGATCCTTAATCATCAAAACTGATTAACTCTTGTAGCGGAGTGGGTCTCATATGCTAAATTCCATTGAGAGTCTTGCCTTCTGGTACCAGAGCATAGATGCCCCTGGCAACTGCTGTTACACAAATGACTCTGGGCTATCAGAAAGGACGGGACTGAGACTTTATTGTAGAACTGAAATTTCACTTCGCCTTCTTATTTGCCTTCGCCTTCTTTATATCCCTATTTTTTAAAATAATATGCATAAAATGATTTGACAAACTATCGTCTAGCATGAAATAGAATAGAATTCTGTGAATTTTTCTTCAATTTCGCAATTAACATTATCTGAATGAAAAAATTGTTTTTCCAAATATGAAAAACATTTTAGAACATAATTTGAATTCCTTTTTTGTAACACAAAATATACTCAAAAGCAAACAAGTTTAATCATTCTACAAAAAAAAAAATAACTGCCCTGATCTGGTGTTTGTTCTTTGAATTTCATAACTTTTACTTTATGGGGATTATGTAACATTACAATTGGATACGCTGCTTTAATTAGAAATTATTTCTTCATAAATTGCATGATAATGTTGATGGCGGTGGTGGTGGTGGTTGCGGCTGAATTGCATGTTCTCTTATGCGATTTTCTTGGGTGAATTCCAACGGGAAGACAATGTATCTAGTTATAGAATTTATAACAAAAAGTTGCGTTTTACAAAATATCACAAAAAAATATGCACTACAGTTCTGGAGAAAGAAACGACAACTTTGTGAGATATTCACTCACACACTGACACACACACACAATCGCACATACAAAATAGCCAACTTAACTTATCAACGGATATTTAAAAAATTCTTAATCAAAAGCCAATGTTAAAAGTGGCAGGCATTCAGCCAAAGAGTGAAAAAGTCACTCAGACAGACAGGCAGGCAGCCGGGCTGGCTGGCATTGTATGATTCTGTGAAATTACACTGCAAGTAGCTAAAAAGACAGATAAGATTAGAGTGATTTAAGGCTTTAATTGGTGCTACAACAGTTAACACTCCGAAAAAACGAAACGAAATGAAATGAAACTAACCACACAATCCATTATCAAACAGCCAGATATCGGTTGGTTGGAAGGCAGGAGAAGCTACCAAAAGAGGATCGATTCAATGTTTTTCCCCATGTTTAGTACATTTACAATAATAACAACAACAACAGCAACAAAAATAACTGCCAAGCCAGGCGATGTGATGCGATGCAGTCAGCCCACCAGCCAGCCGCATTGGCTGCCTAGTTAACAGCACAGCAAGTCCAAGGAGATTGCATGTCGTCGCTTATTAGCGTCACAAATGTACAATGGCAAACGAATAATCCCCAAACAAACTCTAAAAACAAAAGGTCACACAAATGAATAAAAAATACAAAATTATTTTAGAACATCGACGACAGTGGTGGCGGTGGTGAAGAGAGAGGTTGGGTGTTTGTTCGGTTTACGCTTTAAAGCCTGAATTAAAATGCATTAAATCTTTTGGAAATCTTTTAATTAGAATTTTGTTTTTGTTTTTTTTATATTCACACACATCTTCTCCACCCTATTTTTTTTTTTTTTTTTTGACATTGGATTATGATGGTTATGTGTTTTCAACACGACAATTATAATGTTAATGTAAATACATTTGTGAATATATTTACAAAATAGAAATAAAATAAATACAATTGTAATCGCTTAATTTTAATCATTCCCTGTGATTGTCGGTCTGATCTTTAAAGGGTTTTTATTGTCGAAGATTTGTTATCATCAGACACTTAACTTATGACAATTATTTTTGTATGATTGTAGAAATACCGAGATGGAGTGCCGGATTCACTGATTTCGCTATTCGCTATTAAATTTAACATGTAATTATTTTCGAAAAGAATCTAAACTAGTAAAAATGGCGTTATGTTTGGGTGGACCGAACTTTTTATACTCTTCGCAATGGGATGGAAATTTAAAATTCCAGTAATCGTTGGGGGAATTTTTTAAATTATTGGTAGAAAGCTTTGATACTAAATGAGGATTCAAAAAATACTAAAAGACAGGTAACGCTCGGTATAAGGAATACTCAGTTTAACAAATTCGGGATATAACGTATGAGGAAAATAGTCGATTTTTTACACTGAATATGGGGACCAACGTTTTCCAAATTTGCATAACTGGGATAACGAATCGGGCAAATAAAATTGTGTTATAAAAATATATATAAAAATACGTATATATGAAATTATTTTTAAATGTTTTTTGTTGAAAATGCATTGAAATGTGAATTACCTTTATTGTTTTTTTTTTTTTTTTAAATAAAAATGATACTTAACTAGTGAAAAGGCGTTAAGTTCGGCCGGGTACTTGATATGAAAATATAGGGAAAATACACATTTCTACGAACCGAATATGTAAACCATAATGTAAACTATAATACAAAACAGAATTAATGTCAATATTGACAGTTGTTGATAGAAATATACTATATTACTGTCAATTTGTTAAAAACTCACCAAAATACCGAAATTTTGGAGGTCATATTTCAACAAATTGACATATAATTATATCGTCACGCTATAGGTATTTTGAAGTTTAACAGATATCTCTTGCTAATAATAACCCTAAAGTTGCATTTCCAAACAGAATTGGCATTTGAGTTACTTGCAGATTGAAAAAAATATGATTTCAATTTCAAACCTGAATGTCTGTAATTTGGAAATTATTTTTTTAGACGGTATAGATTGTATACCACCTAGCCAAGATGAAGACAGAATATCAATTAGTCAACTGAAGAATAATCTTAAAAGGAATTTTTCGATATAGGTCCATTTTTGACTCGCCGCCCAATTTTCCAACCTGAGTGTCTGTAATTGGGAAATTATTTTTTTAGAACCTAAACAACCAACGGTGAATCTATAACTGCTCGTATGAATCTGAAAAAGAGCTGTCTCTTGAAATGTTTGAGAGAAAAATTCTCCGGAACATCTACAGGCCGATCTACGTCGACGGTGAATACCGTCGAATGAACTATGAGCTGTACCATCTGTATCACAGTTTAAAAGGCATATAAAAGCGAGCCAACTGATGGTTCACGCAGAAGGGGAAGGGCACGAATTCGATGTAAAGATCATGTAGAAGACAACATCTCGGAACATGGGCCGACGCGCCATGAAATCGTTTATAAACTCGGCTTATGGAACAAATGTTCTGCCACAAGCTAACATAGTAAAGTAAGTAAACAACCAACTTACAGGGTTTGAAAACTTATTTAAAATTTTAAGATCTGTTAAAATTGAGTATTATGTGATTTCGGAATTTTGAAATATGTACGTAGCAAAAATAACATATTTGAATTTTACCGATTACATCGAATTGGAACTAGAACATCGGGTGGGTTTACAATATTTTTTTTTTTTTCAAAACATTGGTCAATTTGTATTTGTTTGGACCAAATTTATTACTTTCGTTTCGATTTGTTGACACAGATGGACGGATATTTTTAAATAGACTTCGACAATTAAAGTATCCTCCAAATACTTAAATATATTTTATTCCGAGTTCAAAATTTATAACTAAGTCTATTTAATTTTACTTTTCTAGTATTCAAGTATTAATATTTGCTAATTGAAATTATCTTCATGTACACTTATCTCTATAAACAATTAAAATGCACAGACTTAGTTCTGCTATTACAATGATAATAGAAATAAATAGTACTTAATATTAATATAAATACATATTATAAATGTATCATAAAAATATATATAAAATATCGCATAGATATATTATGTTGTTGGCAAACTCATGTTAACTTGCAATTCATTTGAATTCGACAAATTATTTTAATTTATTAAGTGCTTGTAACTTGTTTGATGTTCTGTTGTATTTTTTTTTTTTTTATTTTTAATGTTGATTTGTGGCTTCTGTTATTATTGGTGTTGTAGTCGTCACATAACTATAAGAAAAATTAAATTTATTCCGCATACTTGTTGTTTTTGATGTTATAGTTTAATTGTCTGATTTGTATGTAAGTTAAAAATTATGTGTTAAATCATTAACAACGTTGAAAAAAGATAAAGAAGAAAATTTTTTATGTTTTCTTGATTTATCCTGACATGAACATGTAGACAAGTTTAATGCATATTAATAATGTAAAAATAATTATTTATTTGCTGTCATGAATTTTGATGACACTACGCACAGAGGGTACACATGTAGTGCAAAAAAGAGTTATTGAGGAAAATGAGATCCGACATTTGTTTCCGTAGTTATTAATCGTCTTGGAAAAAGGTATTCCCATATTACCAGCAAAAAAAAACCTTAAGATTGACGGGTCGAACACAGAATGACATGAGAATGGTATGAATGAAAAATTCGGAAGTTCAACATATCGTTTTGAAGTTAGGCCATAAAAAACCTTCGACCGCTACTAGGGCCATATAAATGCCTAAAATCTTCAATGACGTTGTTCAAAATCATTTAAATTATCTTCAACATATATGGCAAACTTTCATAAATTGCAATCCCTTTTTATACCCTTCACCACACTGTGGTACAGGGTATTATGTCTTTGTGCATATGTTTGTAACATGCAAAAGGAATCGAGATAGACCCATGGTTCCTTTTGAGAATATGCATAGAATAACTTTCTACGTCGATTTACGCATGTCGGTCCGTCTGTCCATGTTAAATTGTAAACAAAGTACAGGTCGCATTTATGATTCGAATTGGATGAAATTTGGCATAGGTCACTTATTTGGACCAAGGACGAACCCTGTTGGGAAAAATCGGTTCAAATTTAGATATAGCTCCCATATATATTTTCGTCCGATTTAAGGTAAATGGTGCACACATGTTCATAAATATCTTTTGATTTGCACAAAATTTGGCATAACGTACTGAATTGAGCCTAGAGTGATGTCTGCCAAATTTCGAGAAAATCGGTCCAGATTTAGATATAGCTCCCATATATAGTTTTGTCCGATTTAAGGTAAATGGTGCACTTAAGACCCATATATCTGTCGATTTGCACGAAATTTGGTACAACGTACTAAAGTGAGCGTAGAATGATGTCTGCCAAGTTTCGTGAAAATCGGTCCAGATTTAGATATAGCTCCCATATATAGTTTCGTCCGAATTCATGTAAATGGTGCACCGAAGACCCCATATATCTATCGATTTGCACCAAATTTGGCATAACGTTCTGAATTGAGCCTAGATTAATGTCTGTCAAGTTTAGAGAAAATCGGTCCAGATTCAGATATTGCTCCCATATATAGTTTCGTCAGATTTCATGTAAATGGTGCACCAAAATCCCTATATATATTTCGATTTGCACGAAATTCGGCATAACGTACTGAATTAAGAGCTAAAGTGATGTCTGTAAGTTTCGTGAAAATCTGTCCAGATTTAGATATTGCTCCCATATATATATTCGTCCGATTTAACATAAATGGTGCACCATAGTCCACATATATCTTTCGATTTGCACGAAATTTGGCATAACGTACTGAATTAAGCCTTGAGTGATGTCTGCCAAGTTCCGAGAAAAGCAGTCCAGATTTAGATATAGCTCCCTTATATTATAGATTTATTTTAAGTACTTGACGCACCAAGGATCCAATAGATGGCTGATAGGAACCAAACGTACTGAAATTAGTAGAACCTAACCTGTGACAAGGTTCGTTGAAATCGGTTCGTATTTGAATATAACTTCCATATATAATTTTGTCCGATTTTAAGTAATTTGGACATCAAACTCTTCATGTTAGTCAGATTGACATAAATTTTTGCACAACGTACAAAATTGAGCATAGAATTACGTAGTTGCATTTTCTAGAAGTATAGCCCAACGGATGACCTATTGATATATGTTTGAAGTCGATTGGTCTAAGTCGATTCACATTTAGATAAATATCACATATTTTATTTCATCCAATTTCATGTTAATAGTCCTGTTTAATATTCCCATAGTGGTGAAGGGTATCATATAGTCCTTTCTGGTCCTTTCCTTACTGGTTTAAGTATCTCCTATCCTATATAAAATTTTTCTGATTGTCATTACCCAACTTGTACATCTATCTAGTAAATTTGAACTTGCCACTACCTTTTTTCCCCATTAAAAAGAAGACATCATAAATTCTGAAATAACAATTCAGTCATAACTTATCATTAATGTAAACCATTAATTTATTGAAATATCAAAGCAATTATACGATGATAATAAATTGCCATCGGAAGGGGCAAAAGTGACATTCAATGAAATCATTGCTGAAGTCCTTCAGACACACAATCTGGTATCTGAGTTGAAAAAAATGTATATATAAGAATACACTTTGTAATCACACGTGTGACTGTGTGTATATATGTGTGTCTGTAATGGACATTTTGTATGTCACACAACTGCATTTATTCACGCTAACAAATTGTAATTGCCTGTAATTTTTTACTTGTCAAACAACTGCGTTTACAAAGCCTTTAAGGTATAAACTTAAAAAAAGGAATTGAAGAGAGAGAGAGAGAAAAAAAACAAATTGAAAATTTTAATGAAGCTGAGTTGTATAGGATATTTTGATTGGAATAAAAAATTAATATATGACATTTTAATACATGAAGTTCTGAAGTTCCTGAAGTTCTTAATTCTTAAAATTTTAAGCCTTGTGCAGAATTACAAAGGCTTAAACTTTTAAGAATTAAGAACTTCAGGTGGGTGAGTGAGGTCAGAAATCTCTTAAAATATCAATCCTTAATTAGACATAGCACCTCATAAAATGATAACTCCTAATATTCGGAAATTCCTACCCCGATATAATCAATATTCATCCCACGTTAGGTATAGCCTCCAGGGACGTACGCATAATCGTTTTATACCCTCCACCATAGTATGGAGGGTATATTAGTTTTGTATATATTTTCATTTAAAATTTTTTTTTTAGGATTTCTATGGTGGAGGGTATCCAAAGTTCGGCCAGGCCGAACTTAAGGCTTTTTCACATGTTTTATTCTGCAATGGCAAATTTGCTATTGAACCAGTAGATTCCATACCACACCCGGCGCCGTC